>NC_056734.1:151126192-151171192 GCF_019279795.1 Protopterus annectens
TGGTCTGTACCTCTCCCCTCTAAGCTTCCAGTTATTAGCTAAAACACTGTCTTCCCGATAGTGCCTTTTTAGGCAATGCCAAACTGAAAGCTCTTCTGACATAGAAAATCAAAACCAAGAAAATCTAAATGTATTACTGCTGAATGCTAGGAGTCTAAACAAAAAACTCCACTCCCTAGAAGAAGCTCTGTTCACCCAAGAGAATTCTGACATCTGTGCTGCCACTGAGACATGGTTTAAAGCCTTGAAAAGCACACCAACAGTGCAATGTTATAACACCTTCCACACGTTTAGACCAGCTACTATATAGACAGGGACTAAAAGTGGAGGTGTCTCGATTTACATCAAAAATAAATATATCTCAACACTAGTCAAACAGGACAATGAACTTGAGCTACTCCATGTTCAAATCACCACAGGCAAAATCCAATACAACTACCTTGCAAGCTATAGGTCCCCTTCTATGACCCAGAAAACCCGTGCCATGAATTTAAACTCATTGGAAACGCTCGCCATCCAAACCAATACCATATTCATTGGCAATTTTAATTACCAGACTGGCAATCCTATATGACACCAAACGTACAGACATAGAGATTCCTGGATTTTGTAAACACAAACCCCTTGGACCAGATTGTTAATACACCATCCAATCATACTGAATCTGATCCTCACTAATATGGGAGAGTACTGCACACCCCCTAGTGTAATGCCTTCCCTGGTAAGGTCAGAACACAAAATGGTCTAATTTGAAGCAAAAATAAAACCGGGACCACCAGCTAACCCTGAAATATTAAAGAACTATTCTAAGGCTAACTTTCTGATTTTAAGTGATAACCTGGCAAAATGTCAAGCCCCCATAAACCCTGAGAACACTAATGCATAAGTAGAGCTGTTCACAGAAACTCTATACAAGTATGTTAATAGCTGCATAGAGGTAACTGTACCCACCAGGAAGAAGCACAGAACTAATTAAAAAATCAAGCTACCCTGGTCAAATCACAAAATCAGTAGGCTGTATAATAGAAGGAAGAAAATCATGGCAAAAATTAGGAATTGCAGAACCCAGTATGATAAAAGCACTCTCATCATCAAACTAAACAAACAACTCAGAGGACAAAATAAAGTCTAGCCAAGCCAAATTTCCAGGCCAAGGACAATCACAAGGAATTATTTAGCTAAGTCCACAACCACAAAGGCAATACACAATTGTGTGTTGAGGTAATTGTAAATGTAGCCACCTGTACTGAGCCAGAAGATATAGCATAACTACTGGCTGACAAATTCAGCTCCAGCATTAACCCTCTCTCCCCCTCAACCTTCCCTCAGGAAATACCATCAAATATAACTCCCCCTGCTATCACTAGGGAACAGGTCCTTATCACTGCCTCTAAGACCCAGACAGTGTCCCAGGATGCCTTCTAAATGGCATGAAACATGAGCTATGAGGCCATCTGGAATTGCTATTTAACTGTAGCCTCCAAACAGGCTTTATACCTCTTGAATGAAAAGTAGCAACAGTCATTCATTGCACAAAGTGGGCCACCTACAGATCCTGGAAACTACAGACCAATTAGTCTCACTAGTTCTATATACAAAGCCATGGAAAGAATTGTCATGGAGATGGTCAGTGACATAGGAAACCTCCAGACACTGGACCCAACCCAGTTTGGTTTTGTCAAGGGCTGATCATGCCTACTCAACCTGGTAGACTTCTTTGGGAAGGTCACCAAAGCAATGGATGAGGGCAGAATGTTTCACACTGCCTACCTTGACCTGGCCAAGGAATTTAACACAGTACCCTACTCTGGCATTGTTGAGAAACTTAAGAGTTTAGGTACAAACTCATATGTCATCCAGTGGACCCAGGAAGTTAGAATTGGGGAGTCCAACTCTACAAAGAGGACAGTCACAATCACAAGTGGAGTTCTTCAGGGATCAGTCCTTGACCAGTTTCTTTTTGGCATTTACTTCTCTGAAGTTAAGGCCAGTGTCAGTGGTCTCTAACTAAATTTGCAGATTATTGCAAATTAGGGGCTGTCATTGAATCCCACACTGGCACAAATGTCCTCCAGCAGGGGTGACCCAGATAAACAACTGGTGTCAGGCCATGGACTAAAACTAAATTCCAAGAAATGCATAATGGTATCCTTTGGGAAGTCATCCACCCCTGGTTACTATCATATTGACAACATACCCTTTACAGTTGACGCAGTAGTCAGGGTCTTAGGGACACAGATGGTAATCTAGCCTTTGACCATCATGTGTCTACAGTAGTGAAGAAATCATTCTATGTTGTGCAACTTATAAAAAAATGTATAGCATCTATGTCCAATGAAGTTATTGTTCCACTGTATTCAGCATTCATCAGACCTGTCATCAAGTACAATGTCCTCTTTGATATGTACCTAACCAGGCATATCCAACAAGTGGAACATCCATAGAGGTTCTTCACTAAAAGAATACAGGGTGCAAGTAAAATGTCCTGTGCAGACCACTTCAGGGCCCTATCCCTGTATTCTGTCTCCTATAGGTTTTTTAGGGGAGATCTATGTCTGGCATGCAGGGCATTGTCAGAGCCTACTCTGATGGACTTCCTGCATATCCGCAAAACAAACAGCATCAGAATTACATGTTCTAAAGACTTAAACCTTGCCTGTGATATAAATAGCACCTGCTGGAGAGGTAGGTATATATTCCAGAGACTACTCCGTGTCTGGAATAGCCTCCCCATCCATGTGAAGCAGAGTTCCTCCCTAACCCAATTCAGATGTAACTTGGGCAATTGGATGGGGAGCAGGAAATTCATCCCCGGCTTGGCAGCTCCTAACCCAATTCAGATGTAACTTGGGCAATTGGATGGGGAGCAGGAAAGTCATCCCTGGCTTGGCAGCTGTGTCGCTAATAGACACAGGCAGCCTGTAAATGGTTCATCTCCCACACCTCTGCTTGTAAGTTTTTCATCTCCAAGGCCCCTGTTTACACTTATCAAGGGTACCAGAACTTGTCAGAGATTTGGAATGCATGGCTAGGCTTATAAAGACTCTTGTAAGTGTTAGCCTAGTAAACACCTATGAACCTATATGTATATGCAGCCATCTTTTATTTGCGGCGACAAATGATTGTGTATTCTTATGTCAGTGTAGCATTTCCCTTCATTTTGTATGACAAATCATGGGTATCTTTCACTCCTCAGTGGACATGCAAAACAAATCAATAGCAATTTGAGAGTTAATAGATCAGTGGCATTAAAAGGATTTTGCTATTGATCATCAGTTAAAAATAGTTTTATTCTATACCTTTGTCAAGTTGGGTAATAGCTGTGAAAATTAGTTCTGTTAGGAAAGAAAACTCATTCCATGCATTCAAGGTTTTTTAAGGTTTTATTTACAGATTCTTGCTATGCAGTCAATTAAGAACATTGTAGTGAAATAGTGGCATTCCGTCACAGATCCAGCAAAAAAAGTCAGTAATCCAGTAAAATAGTCAATAAAAGTTAAATTAGTTTCTTTCAGTTGTGTGCGTGTGTGTGTGCAAGTTAATATTTTATGCCTTTTAGAATCTCACAGCTCATAAATTTTATCTAACTTGCTTTCTGTAAAGAATAAATCTAAATAAATAAAGGAAAATGTACGGAAATCATTTGTTTTATTAGGCACTTCCAGTTAGAGTCCACATCTCATCCTTTTACTAAGATATGCATATAGTTCATTTATGCAAGGACATTTTTAGGGAATCAATATAAACAAATTGAACTAGGTGAATAAAATATTATTCTTTTGTTGTACTGTAGGATAAAAGATAACAAAAACTATTCATGGAGAACACTACACACTTACTACTATGTCTTTTTGTTGGGAAAATCATCACAGAGGGAAGCTCGCAGGTTTATATTGTTGACTTTTTGTACATCAGACGTTTATGTGTTGCAGATGCAGTGCTTGGTTTTTCGAGTGTAGGAGTCAGGAGAGGGAAATGGGTGACTTTATTTTATACCTTTTTAGAGGGGAAAGGTGAGTTTTATATTTGTTCTACATTATTTCTTTTCTCTCTTGAGTCTGTATGATCCCAGAGTCAGTAGCTTTTCCTTTTTTTTTCGAGTTTGTGTGACCTCGAAGTTGCAGGGACCTTATATGTAAAGCAGTTCTTTCACTCCACGTGACAGTACTGGGCTAATCATTTGAGAATATTGTTAGCGTCAGTAGTAGATATTTTACTCATGATTACTCATATCTCAATTAAATGACAAATGATTAATTTAGTAAATCTGTAATCAGTCATATGTTAGTGTAGTCTCACATTTTCTGCTACATTTAGACTCGTATATGCCATATGCAGATTATACTGTTGAGATAATTATGGTATCAGTGCTTAAAATGTTATTGTATGCTGTTTGATTTACTGCAGTTTGGAAACAAATCAGAAGTTGATATGTAAGTGATGTTACCTCATTTGAAGTGCTCGTACCCTTGTGATGTAATCTTGAATCAGAGGTTACCAACTGAATTTCCAGTGTTGTAAGTCTGCAGATTGATGTTATGTTATTTAGATTGCTATGTTTAGACAAAAAAAGGCATTTCATTGTCATACATTAGTAGAATTTAAATTGTTAGTGTCATTCAGAAATTCCACAGACTGGTAGGTATTCTGTGTTTTTTCTTTCTGATGATAACCAGAAACTGAAATATGGACTAAGTACATCCCTTAATGTTATACAGTTGAAATTTTGGAATTGTACCTATTCCATTTTTTCATAGATTTTTTTTTTTAATTATTCTCCATCCCAAAGATTTGATAGTTGGACTACACACTGTATCCCCAGTTATTTTGTATACCAGTCCTGAAACACATCTTGTGAAAATTGCAGCTTAGTGCCAGAACTGTTACTCATACCTCTCAACTGTCCTGATTTTCAAAGAATACCCAGATTTTTGTCAAATATTTTTGGTCGGTTCATCATAAAATCTGTGATTTTCTTGCAACTCACAGAGGATTAAAGTTATTAAATAATGACATAAATTTGAGTTTCAGACTTCATATCCTTCAGAAAATGCATGGTCATACAAATGCTGTTTTTCTAGAAACTTTCTAAGTTTATAAGAGCAATATTTAAAATCCGCCCCTATTTTTGGGCCTTTGTCTCCCATTATTTAAGGCTTTGTTCAGATTTTTGGTGCTTAGAGTTTGAGAGGTATGCTGTTACTGGGCATTTGTTCCATGCAATTGCAGTATCATATTGGTTAGAGAAGGCATATAGCAGTATGGGAACAGTTATATGCCTCAAGTATAACTCTCAACCTCTTAGTACAAGAAATCTGGACAATTCTAAAAAGTGGGGACAAAGGACCCAAAATAGGGACAGATTTTAAATATTGTTCTTATAAACTTAGAAAGTTGCTATGCTATAAAATTGCACAATTTGTGTTAGCATGTATTTTCTGAAAAATACGAAGTCTGAAATTCAAACATTTTCCATTATTTAATGAATTCAGTCACCTGTGGTTTTCCAGAAAACTGCAAGTTTTATGAGGAAGAGACAAAAAATATGACACAAAAATTTGGACATTCTGTGAAAATCTGGACAGGTGAGACTTACGGCCTCTGTTATTTGATTGGCATCATGGAAGTATGTGGTCTGCATGCAGCCTATGTAGGCATAGACTCAGAAGCTGCAGGACAACCAGGTACTTCAGTGAAACAAGAGGTAAAGAACAAAAACACCTCCTTCCCAATAAACTGGAACTGTAGTAAAAGAAGAGGGCATTATATTCTGATCTGTAGGGATTTGTGCTTCTGCTAGAGAGATTGTTGGCTAGAAGAGTTTGTTGTCCATCTGGCCCCAGAACAGTGCTGGCAACAGTCATGGATCACATATTGCGATGTGTAACAAAATGCACAAATATAGTACACCCTTATGCACAATGCAAGACCTCTCTTTGTTGTATATTTATATATTTTTTAAGAATTCACATATGTCGGATTAAAAGGGGATTGTACAATGCAAGGGACACAAAGGGAGCTCTACATAAACCCTTGTTATAATTGTTAGCTACTCTCTTCATATATTAAATATATTTTTGGCTAAATTTGACAATGTATCTCAATTTTAAACTGTCTATAAGTTACATTTTTGAACTTGTACAGTGCCTATCAGTTCACTGAAAATCTTTGATTGCAATAACACAGCCAAACAGTAATGAGCATCGAACAGTTGTAGCTACTTTTTTCTAGATGAGCATTTTTTAAAAATAATAAGCTTTCAGAACTCTGAAAATCATCTGTCTTTGCTGGTTTAGATACAAAACTGGAAGAAATAAAATGGATTATACTGATGCAGCTATGCAGTATGCAAACTATTGACTCTCAAAAATTCATGACCGCTAAGAACAAGCACATCTTTAACAGTTTTCTTTCTGACTGAATGAATTAGTGACAGTTGCAAACTTATGCACTTAATAAGCAATGACTCAGAAGTCAAACTGGGATACAGTCCTCTTTATTGTCATGTTTTATAGATGAGAATCTGGTTAGACCTGTACATTATTTGTGTAAAGACATTCTAAAATGGGTAATCACACTTACTTTTCCAAGAAAGTCACACCAGTAGTGAGACTGGCAGGTTAGCACAGGCAGTGATTTTGTTTTGTTTGGAAAGAGATGCAGTACAAAGAATGAATAAAGCGATGAGACATGAAGGCTGGTTTTCTGAGGACAAGTGACTAATGCATGAACTGTATTTGTGTACTTTTACATTACACATTGTATGTATTAAAAATTTACAGCTTAATTACTGGTAAGTAGTCTGGTTACTCAAGGACAACAAAAGTGGCAGTATATGGAAGCGGACATCTAAGTAAAGCTAATTTGCAAATTGTTTCTCAGTTTGCTAACAAGTTTATTTAGTTTCCAGCTCATAGACTCTTCTAACAATAGCATGAGGTATGGCTTACATATTATAGGCAAATAATATTTTTGTATGTGAGAAGTGTTCTCCTGATATATGTAGATATCTGAATATGAAAGTAACATGAACAGTAAACTGAAAATATGTGCTGTCATTTAACTTAATGCTTCACATTCTTTTTAGAAGCATATGCTGCATTTTAACCCTGTGTTAAAGAGCCTACTTAGTTTTGTTTCATCCTCTTTAAAAAGATTTTTTTATGGAGATACTACCTCAGGAGAAGCTGCTTAGTAGGGAGGTATATAAGCGGTCTTTACCCAAAACAGTTATTTGATAGTCACGTTGTCACTCTCTGTGGTCTGCTTGTGCTCCATTATCTTGCTGCCTGTTTCAGATATCGGTATTTTCCAGGAAGCAGCCTTGGCGTACGCAAAATTAAAAACTTTAAAAAACCTAAATATATTGTTTATGGCAGGGAACAAGTACCCTCCACACCCCCAACTAATTATATATTCTAACTCCAATATTCCATGTGTAAGGGAACATTCCCCATCTTTGGGAATTGTGCGATCTCAGACACCTATCAGTCAGCTGCTTAGAAGATCATATGTGATTGACTAAACAGCTTACGACCAAACATGCACTGTTTTTCTGTTTTCTGTAGGGAACCTATATATAAATATATATATATATATAGAGAGAGAGAGAGAGAGAGAGAGAGAAAGAGAAAGATATTTATATATATGTGTGTGTGTGTGTGTGTGTGTGTGTGTGTGTGTGTGAGTATATATATATATATATATATATATATATATATATATATATATATATATATATATATATATATATATATATATATATATATATGTATATATATATAGGTCTACTTCATAACATTGAAATTTCATAACGTTGAATTTCATAACATCGAGACCAAAACATCTAAATCCCAAAACACTGAAAACCCAATACATTGAAAACTCAGAACACTGAAAGTATGCTTCATAACATTGAAAACTAGAATACATATGTAAATAACATCCTCTCCACCTATAACAACACCTAACTAACAAACACAGTTTCTACTATGTTTCTGCAGGGAGGCAAGCCCCACTGACTGTATGAGGTTAGGAAATTAACATTTTTCCACTGTAGTGCAATCTTGGAGTTGGTATATTTAATTTACAGGGGGAGGCAGAGTCCCCCACATGGGGGGTGCAGTGGGGCTTGCCTCCCTGCAGAAACGTAGTAAAAGGTATGTTTGTTAGTTAGGTGTTGTTGCAGGTGAAGGAGATCTTATTTACTTGTGCAATGTAGTTTTCAATGTTATGAAGCACATTTTCAATTTTCTGAGTTTTCAATGTTTTGGGTTTTCAGTGTTTTGAATTTATATGTTATGGTCTCGTTATGAAATTCAACGTTATGAAATTTCAGTGTTATGAAGTAAACCCATCTGAGTGCATGTGTGTGTGTGTGTGTGTGTGTGTGTGTGTGTGTGTATATATATATATATATATATATATATATATATATACACACACACACACATTATATATATATATATATATATATATATATATATATATATATATATATGTGTCTGTGTGTGTGTAAATATATATATATATATATATATATATATATATATATATATATTTACATATGTGCACACACAGAAAAAAATTTACGGCTGCAAAAATGTAAAATGCACAAATGAGTCCGTGCTCATTTGTGTGAACCATATATGTTTGAATTTATATTTTTGCAGTGCAGGCAAGCAGGAGTGTGCAGGAAAATGAATGTTTGAATGAAAAAGTTGTGGGTATGAAGATGTGTACGACTGTGTTATATACGATGGTGTGAATATGCAAACGTTCGTGGGTTAGGGTTGGAGTAAGGGTTAGATAAGGGAATAGATTTGTTGTTGTGCATGTTTTGTGTTGTGGTTATGTTCTGTGACATTTTCTGTAATAATAGTGTTAGAGAAAGGATTTTAGTAATGTAATATGTAAGGTTAATGTTAGGGGTATAGTTAGGGTTATCACACATGAGTAAGGTGGTGCAGAAGGAGAAAACTTCCAACCATAACCATCAGGACCTGAGGTATAATGTTGGCCTGATTCTCCTGGCAAGAGGTGTGGACATGTTGATCTTGATTGCAGAACCTGATGAGAGGTCTATGAAATGTTATGAGAAATTGTAGAGTCCAGTGCACATGCCTTTCTTCAGGGATGTCCTGCCAGTAATTGGTGGTGATACTGAATCTATTTAGGTGGAGCAGGATCAGATAATGGTACTAGATAAAGTCTTATGCAAAATGCTGAAGATGCTGGATATTGTTAAAATGTTATGTGTAATGTGTTTCTAATGTTGTGTGGATGGCTGAGACGGCACCTCTGTATTGGTAAATGGAGTATTAGTACCTGCTTCAGAAAGATTGATGAAGATTGCATTTCAGTTATATGAGAATCATACTCTTTAGCCTTCTTGAGAAATACTATGATAAGGTGCTGGAACAAAATGACTTCTGTCAATATTTGCGCGTGTCATTCAAGATGAGTAGTACGGATTGTGTCCTGTCTGTTGTACAATGGATGACGTACAGACATTGGAGGGGGTCATGGTAGTTTGCATTTACTTTATACATGTTTTGTGATTTTGTAAAAGTGTGACCACCTATCTTGAAATGTGTTATGAGAAGCGTTGCAGCAGTACAGGCTCTGCTGTCCACTTCTGCATTCCTTTTAGTCCCTATATTTTGGAATCAAGAGTTGTGACCATATGCTTGGCAGATTATATATATATATATATATATATATATATATATATATATATATATAGCGAGAGAGAGAGAGAGAGAGAGGCAAATAAAGAGAGTGAACTATAAAGCAGTTACTCCTTCTACTCTGTGCCACTGAGTTCTTTGTTAATGTTGTGGCACATCTAAGACTACAACGATGACCTTCTTGACATTTGATTCCTTTCTTGATTTCCGTGTAGTGGCTCGGCATCTTTTGCATTGAATATCACTTCGAAGATCATTGCTTTCTCTTCTATGGATTAAATTGTTATTCTCATTACAAATGCAGCCTTAGCTTGGGTACAAGGTGAAGGTAAAGTGACGGTATAACACTAATGTTAAATTAGCAATCTCAAGTCATCCAAAGTGAAGTCTGTATATAATGCGTAAGAGTCTCCTATCAAAAGTACATAGCATGCTAACCAAACTAACAATAAGGATATTCAGATTAATAGTGACGTGAGCTAACAGCATTAAGCTTGACACCAGAATATACTTTAAGTAAAAACAGGACATGACTGATCTGACTGAAGTAGTTTATTATAGAGTTGTATTTGTTTATTTTAATTATTCCTTGACCACATTTAATTCAGTCTTTCCCTGACCAGATATAGTCCAGTTGGTTCCCTGAATTCAGTGTGCATAAAATGTAATCGTATTCTAGCTGTTAAAGAGAAATGCCTGACATCTGGTTTAAAATGTGGCATCTGCTGTAAAATTACTATTTGTAATCAGTCCTGAAGTCATCATATCATTTATTCTCAGGTTAGAAAAGTACAATTTATCATTTATTCTTAGATTTAAAAAAGTATAACTTTAATGACCAAATTATCCATGCTAAAACAGACAAGACAATGACTGAATACAGCAAACAGAAGTTGGGTAAGTGGAGATCCCCCTGGTACCCCAGATGAGCAATCCATGCATGTTTCTTCAAGACCACTTCCTCAGAAAGCAAGTCGCTAAAAAATAAATTGATTAATTTGCTTTTCACTGTTGTTTTATTCCCTGTGAGTGGAAGCCCCCTATACCCCAATTCAAGGAGGCTTTTCCCTTGCACTTCAGACTTAATACAAACAGCTCTAGCATTGCAATACCTTAGGACAAGGGCATTTGTCTGAATGTAGTGACCTCCTTCAATAGATAAGTATTTTGGCAAATGTTATTATTCAAAGTATTCAAATACCTGGTCATCGCCTTTGTAGTATGCTTTCCTAGAGAAGACATTCCCTTTCTTTGAAGTAGAATTTCATTGTCTTATCTGGAAGCCCTATTTTCAAAACTCTTAAATTCATGTTGTACCACAAAATGCAGTGACACTGATTTACGAAACATTGAGCCTGTAAATCACAGTATCATGTTCTCGCACCTACATCTATATCACTATCTTAACTATGTAGTGTATATTGTCATTATTTTATTTATTGTCATCTGTTTACTGGACAATAGGACTCATTTACAGCAGAGGCCTGGTGGCATTGGTGGTAGAAATGCTCCGATGGTAAAATATTTTGTCACAGTTGTTTTTGTGTACTTTAGTGCATTGGCTTCATAATGCTTTTGTAAAAGTGAGTTTGAGGATTTAGTATCCATTTGAAGGCAACTGTCTTTGCATTTTCTGCTACACCAAAGCAGTGAAATGTATATTTTTGGTATGCTAGTATGATGACCGTGGTGTGCCACTATCATGTCTGCAAGTATACAGACAGACAGACACACACTTGGACACTCTTCATAGATATAAAGCCTTATTCTATGATCTTTTAAACAATCACAAGTAATAAAAAAAGTAAAGTTTAAAAATAATGGGCATATTTATAGACTCCTTCATGGATGAGGAGTGAAAAGTTGAGGATAAAATGATGACATGAAGAATTCTCTTGATAGGCAGAACGTTTTGTTAGCATTGGACAATTCACAGCCAACTGCCTACCCAGTGTAGCAAGATCCACTTTCCTGTTCTGTTTTTCCAGCACCTTACCTTCACACTTAGTCTTGACTTCTAATGCCGCTCCATTATCTTTAAACTGCAAGTAAAAGATTTGTAATATTTGATGCAAAATCAAGATGACAGCATCCTTACACAAGGGAGGCCTCCATTCAATCAGACTCTCTAAGAAAGAAGTTTTAGTAAAACTGTTGAAAACAACTGATAGGTTTCCACAAGAAATAAGACAAAGATACCAATTATAGTTTATATATAATGTTCTTAACGAGAATATTCAAGTGCAATAATGACCTAATACTGAAAGTTGTGACTACTGATGTATTAACAGAAAGTAAAGAGTGGGTGCAGTGATCTAAACATTGCAGTTAAATGTCAAAAAGATTGGTAACCATTACTAGAAAAGCAACAAGTATTGCTCATTAATAAGTAGTCCACGTTAAATGCCTTTAAATACATCTGTAATGGTTGTTTGTAATCAAGCATAAGAACTCATAAAAGAAGAAGAGGAAAGTTGAAACATGCACTGAAATCAGAAGAAAAGTGGAGTTAGGAACTTTGATAAAGGTGTGGTGATGAGAAGATGCATATAAACTCAAGCTTAGTTTATACTACCATAGCTGACCACTTGCAGGACAAACTTGGTGGAGGTGTAGCTCTTTTTATATAAAAAATGGAAAATCATTGAAGTAAACAAATTACTATCAGAACACTGCAAATTGCAGTTATAGAATGGTGATGTCTGAATAGTGACAACATTTCAAATATTTGCATTCTGCAGTCTAACAGATGCTGGTAATGTGCTTAAAAGCTACTGCCGATTTTCTGCTGACTCATATGGAATCAACAAGAGGTCTACTTCTGGATAACTTCAACATCTGCAGCATGAAGGGTAAAATATATAACTAGAATGGAAATGATGGTATAGGTCCCTTCAAAAGAATGATTGACCTTTTGAAATTAAGATAGTTTATTTAGTGCCTCACGCATTGAGCCAACATTGCAGATTCTGTTTTCAGTAATATAGCAAATAGGAAATGAACAACCTCCTGTTTAGTACCATCTGCAAGTAATGGCAAGAATATAATAAAGGTTAAACTTAACCTAAGATACAAAATATTTCCTTAAGAATCGAGAAGTGTACATGTGTAGAAACTGCACTTTGTGCAATCAATAGTATGTGGCAGTCAGGTCACCTAAACTCTGACATGGAGGCAGTGAAGACTGGTTTTAAAGTATTTCATAAAACCACGATTCAAAATACAAAAATTGTGAACATATAAAGAAATGGAAGTTGTAAGTAACAGGAAGGACCTAGTGTAGATATTATGTTAAAAATGGAAATAGTGACAGGTGGAAGAAATTCTTAATACTCAGGGACTTGGTAAAAAGCATGTCAGAAAAAGTGGTAAGACTGAAATAAAATTATATAATAATATTGCAACACTTAGGAAAATATTCTGTACATAAGGTTTTCAATGCTTTATTCTAGGTCCACTACTAATTTCTGTTAGGAAAAAGTTGCACAGAGTCCTTAGACTAAATAATCGTTTTCACATGTAGGTGTGTGTGTGTGTGTGTGTGTGTGTGCGTGTGTGTGTGTGTGTGTGTGTAATGCCCCAGTCGCTACATGGTGATGGGTAGAGAATAAGGCTTGAACCCTGTACCATGGGCCCAAATGGCAAGAGCCTGAATTCCCTACCCACCACCATTTGTAAAAAAAAATGCAGATTTTTGCCTCATATTTGTTCTGTTCCTCAAAATCTGTGGTTTCTGTATTTTTGTTTCTCAACACAGCCAGGTGTACAGTGGTGCAGTGGTAGCATTGCTGCCTAACAGCTACAGGTTGTCTGGTTTGATTCTTGGCTGGGGTGCCTTCTATGTGGAGTTTGCATGTCCTTCGTGGGTTTGCTCTGGTGTCCTCTTATCTTACAAAGACGTGCCTGGAGTGTTTCTTCCTCTGCCAAAAATTGGCTTTTGTTTCAAATCAGACTTTCCTGGTTAACAAATGTTAAATAAATAAAAATGACAAGCACTAGAATTGCAGACTTCATTATCTTCAGAAAGTACATGGTAACACAAAACATATTATTATAGCAAGTTTCTAAGTTTGTAAGATGGATATTTGAAATTTGTCCCTATTTTTGGGACTGTATTCCCCCATTATTGGTTTTGTCCAGGTTTTTTGTGCCAAGGTTGAGAGCTATAGTGATAACTGAACTCACTGAATATGTTTGGGGGTGGTATTCCCCCATTATTTGCTTTGTTCAGGTGTTTTGTGCTAAGATGTTGACAGCTATGGTGAGAACTGAATTCACTGAATGTAGCCGTTTAAGTTTCAGTCTTCCTCTTTCCTAAAATACATGATTGATTTGACATAGTGGTATGTTGCCCTGACTGTTTTGCACAGGGTCCTGGGTTCAATACTTGGCAGTGAAATGTATGATGGTAACACAACATTTTATTCTAGCAACTTTCCAACATTATACAAGCAGTGTTTAAAATGAGTTCCTATTTTTTGGTCTTTTGCCACCCCCCCCCCTTAAATTTTGGCTTTTTCCAGATTTCTTGTGCTGCAAAGTTCAGAGATAGAGCTGAGTGTCAAGTAGATTTTACAAGGAGCTGAGAGCTGCAGGGGAACAAAAGTTTAGTGCTGCTTATGCTGAGTCTGCTTGCATTATTAATAGCACAACAGGTATTGTATTTGCTTTTGATGCAGAAGGATGTGGGTTCTACTCCCACAGTAGGTGGATTCATTGCTGATACTGTACTGTATTGTAAAGGGGGTGGATGCTGCAGTCCTTTTTGGTGAAGATATATAGTAACTCTGAACCTGTTATCAGTTTGCCATCCAGTCCCTATTGCAATATTACTAGCTTATCGTTTTTTTAATGAAACATAGGCAATTTATTCCTCAAGGGCAACAGACACTTTATTTGTAGATGAAATAATGAAATATAAAGTTGTTTGCTTGTAGCAACCTCTTCATTAGTTTAATTTCTTTAGTGTGGAATTATTTAGATGACTTTGACTTCTTCAGAGATTGTGCATATCTACTGATACTGGTGGACTGTAGAAATTTGAGTAGACTTTTATGATAGAAATGTTCTGAATTGGGCAGTTTTGTGTTTATTGGTGCATGCATTTTGTTTCATTGTTTACTGGAAAAATGTTCAAAACAAATTTAAAATGCCCTCTACAACTGTACTATATTGTACAAGGAATATAATTTAATAAAATCAGAAAGGTGTATCAAAGACCACGTGCATGTTTCATGTGCAAGGGGCCTATGATTTGAAAACAGCCCAAAGTTAATCTTTTATCCGTCACTGGAAAATGTATTTTCTTTGAATGTGGGTTTCAATGCTGTTTCAATGAATGTGAGTTTCAAGGGCAGAGAAGTTTGAATGCTAAGTCTGTTTTCATTGTGAGATTGCATTGCTTTGTTTAGCAGACGTCTTAGTGTTTGTGCTGTAAAATGCAAAATAAAACTTTCAAATGAAGTCCAAATCATCATAGAAGTAAAGCAGTATGCACATTAGTGTTTATGGTAAATGGGGTCAAATAGCCAAGTAATGGTTCATTGGAATAGCTGAAGGGGGGGAGGCTCCATTCGACCATGATTTTGCGAGGGGGAAGGGTGGCAAACTCAAAGATAGCCCCGGCTGAACTATACCTCTCAACTGTCCAGATTTTCACAGAATTAATAGATTTTTGCTTCTTATTTTTGGTTTGTTCCTCATTAAATGTGTGTTTTTTCTGGCAAATAATTTAGGAATTAAGTCATTAAATAATGAGACACTGAGTTTCAGACTTCATAACCTTCAGAAAAAATGCATGCTAAAGCAAGACCTGTTATTCTATCAACTGTCTCAGTTTATACAACAATTTTTTGTACTGTTTATAAGTATATTTGGCCTTGTCCAGATTTCCTGCATTAACAGGTTGAGAAGTACGTGCAAATAAATTGCTTTAAAGAATTAGGCATATCTAAACCTCTCAACTGTCCCCGATTTTGGCTCAAAATGTTGCTCTTCCCCTAATAATCCTGCCGCAAAATGGCAATTTTGGAAGAAAACGTAGAGGGTTTACAATTAAGAAATAACTGTAATAATCAGAGTTATAGATTACTTTTATTTCAGAAATGCATGTAGATTCTTTTATTTTGTCAGCTGCTGAAGTTAGCAGTACTAGTATTAAAAAAGTGTCCCTTCTGTGACAGGTTCCCAGCTATATTGTGTGGCTATTTTATATTTTTGCATCACATTTTTGGTTCATTTTTCATAAAATTGTGTTTTTTTTGTCAAATTAGTACAAATCATTAAAGACTGAAGTTAGAAAATAATGACAGACATTTGTGTTTCAAATTTCATACCCTTCAGAAATTCATACTAATGCAAGACCTACTACTCTTATTACCTTTCTAAGTTTATAAGAGCAGTATTTAAAATTGTCCTTATTTTTGGGCCTTGTCCCACTTCTATGTATGGCTTTGTCCAGATTTCATGCTCTGAGGTTGAGATGTATGACAGATGTGTCAGGGCCATCACAATCAGCCAGAGGCATTTCAAATTGTGACATACTTGTTGCACCCCACTGCCCCATGTAGTGTGACTCTGGATGCGTCCAAGCAAGGCAATGAGCAGTTATGCAGTGTAAATGTGCAGAGTAGCTCCCCATCCAAGGTAGACACAAGTACTACTTTTATTCTGTCCTTGATTTTGCAGAATGCTCTGGTTTGTCATATTTTTATACTGTTGATTTATGCTTATTATTACTCAGAAAGTGCCTTTTGCTCTGTGTTTAAGTAGCAATGCTTTAATGACCATCAGGTAAGCTTGTCTGAGATTGTAAGATACAAGTAAGCTTTAATAAGCATACTGTTGACTGCGGTGGTGGTGCTGCGGTAGCACTGTCGCCTCACAGTAAGACGTTGTCCTGTTCGATTCTCAGCTACAGCGTCTACTTTGTGGAGAAATGCGTGAATGGGCATACCTTCGTTGAAGGTTGTGTGTCAGGGCCAGCAACTCGGCACGTAAAAATCTACTGCTAATCATTAGCGGACCGGAGTTCCGCTGTAGCACCCCCTAACTGGGAAAAGCCGAAAGACACAATAATAACAACAACAACTGTTAAAGAATTGCCAACAGTGAAAGCCTTTCTGTTGCCATGCAGAGAATACTTGCATAACTAGATAATGTATAAACCTTGGGTATTGAAATACATATGACAGTATTTGTAATAAAGAACAGGATTACATTATTTTAAGAAGCTCATTACATTTGTTGGAGACTTGCAGTCATCATTGCAGGCTTTATCTGTAAATCAAACAGAATGCCAATCTATCATGTGTGGTCCATTATCTGTACAGTAATTCTTTAAGCAATGTATCTTGAGCTTGTTTCTTGTTTGCTTTTCATTTTTTACTTTGATCATGTTTTCCCCATGAAAGAAGTAGGATAGTTGTTGTCAGGCAGCAGGTATTTTTTGGATAAGAAACATTTTTACAAGTGGGGTATCACAGAGATTGCTACTTTCAGCATGTTACTTGGTACTTTAATAAAGCTGAATATAAATTATAATTAGAACTGCAGTGCAAGGAGAAGTGGTTTGAGTTGAGTGCTGCTTGTTTTTCTTGTACTTGATTTTGACTGGCATTCCAGTAATGTATTTAAAATGTAATTTATTTTTTTCATGCCTCACAGCCTTTTTGTTTCCATCTAGATATTAAGTAAGCTGTCATGCAGCTAATGCATTGAAATATTTTTCTACACTTCACATTGGCTTGATTGGACTCTCATAATGATGGTTTGGCACCCAGGGCAGTGTATTTAATTAAAGTTCCAGTTGTTGTGGTTTTTGAGCATAGCTCCTCCCCTTTCTAGTTGGCCACACCCTTCCCCATTGGCCCCACTGATTCAGCTGTCTCCTGCAGCTCCCCTTCGATTTGAACTCACCAGCCGCCACTGATATATATTTATATACAAATAAACTTCTTAATCTCATAGAGGAAAAAACAAGAAAACCATAAGCATAAAAATAAACACGCTGGCACCAAACAGATAGTTAAGCTTTCACTCTTATTAGATGAAAGAGCTTCTTCAGAACAACTTTGGAATCAGTAATACATTCAAATTTAAACATCAACTGTCATATGATGCTACATTAACTAATAGTACAACTGCCAAAACATATGTACAGTAACCAATAACAAGTGGTCACAAATTCAAATTCAACCATTAAATTATCAAAAATACTGATAATATGAATATATGAATATGTAAATAGTCAGAACTGTTAATATGTAAAAACTGAATGTAATATACATTAGATAGAACCGATGTAAAGATATGTTAAATATTCCATTTCAATGCACATTTAATATTAATACTCTCATTCAGACCAGGAAATGCTTCAGCATTTAGTAATAACTGCCACTTCAATTCTCTAAATTCCAAGTATAATTCCCAATCACCAAAAAATTGTTCTACCTGTTCAAGAACTATGAAGTGAAACTTAGTGAAAGAAATACAAAAGGAGCTATGTTTTGCTAGAGCATTATTTACATTACCAGCTCTAATAGCACCTAAATGTTCTTTAATCCTATCCGAAAGCTTCCTAGTAGTTTTACCAACGTAAAACGAATTGCAGGAAGCACAAATTCCTGCATAAACAACTGCTGTAGAATGACAAAAAAAGTATTTGGAAAACTTAGTGTAGTTACAATGAGGGAAAGTGTATTGTGTACCAGTAAGAATATGTGAACATACCACACATTTACTACAAGTGTGCATACCTCTAGAAGGAAACGTGGAATTAGTCAAATCAGTAAAAAAGAGGGGTCCCTGTTTTCTAAACTCATTCTAATGGTCCTAGTTCTCTTATATGAAAAGGAGGGTGACATGCCTAAAGCGTCTAACATAAGTTGTGAATCAGTTAACAAATCCCAATTGTTAGAAATAATGTTTCTAATGAGAGACATATCTCTGGAAATAGGTAAAGGGAAGCTGAGTGTTCTGTCAGTGTAAGACTGTCTATTAGAATTAGGTCGGAACCCATGAAGTAAAATAGGTAAATGTTTAGTATGCCTTTCGGATAAAACCTCACTATACAAGGAATCAATTAAAGATAAAGGGTAATGTCTTCTTAAAAACATATGTTTTAACAACAAAGCTTGGGCTTCAAATTCACAATCTAGACTCACAATTCTAGAGGTGCGTATTACCACGGTTTTATTATAATATATATATTTATGTATATGTGTTTGTGTGTTTGTATATAGATAGATATATTTATATATGTATATATCAAAAATACAAAAACTCCTGTGATAAATGGACCAAACTGAACAAAATAATAAAGTAAAAATCCAAGAAAAAGTATGGTCCAAAACACGGCCAGAATAACAGCAACCAGTAGTTTATTTCACATAAAACAGGTAAGCGCTTTCACGAGTGACAAACTCGCTTCTTCAGACCTTATACAAAAGCTAAAACATACTGCCTGATTTAAAATAACTTATACATTGTGCTACAGCGATACCTGAGCTAATACAAATTAACTAACTTAACAAAACATGTTTCTAAATAATATTGTTGCAGTATTCAGAAGCACTCGGCTGTCTATACAAACTGCAAAACATCCTCTGAATTGCTAAGTGTTAAATACAAAGTTTCACAACTAATGCAAATTATTTCTTAGGAAAACATATTAAATGCTCAAAATCGCTCAACTACTTATACAAACTCCAAAACATGATCTGATTCTATTGCACATTAGATGAAAAATTTCTGCACTGATACATGCAATTAATTCATGCTGTTTCCATATTCAAAATCACCCACCTACCTATACAAGCTTCAGAATAAACAAAATCTATACAACGGATGAATAAAAAAGGGATGGGGGAGACTTCCTGCGAGGAAATGCAAATAAAACTGTAACATTATTCACTCCTGAAACAGCTGAAAAAAATGTATGTTCATAAAACATCATGCGTACAAACAAATATGTTAAAATTCAACTTAACTTATCTCTATATGCAGTGGTATAAAATTAGTAAATAAAAGACAAATATGCAGAAACATACTAATATGAAAAATACATACAGCTACTGCTCTGTCATTCATTTATACAATGGCCTTGCTTTCAGTATTGGTCTCAGTGGAACTACTCCTTTTAGACCTGGTCATACATCAGCTCGAAGTCTGATGATCCATTTGGTTTCTGTAACCTCTGTGTGATTTCTCAAATCACCCAAACATTGACCCTGTGTCACTCTGTCAATGCCTAAGAACTTGAAGGTGTGTTCATTACTAGTACTTTCTAGCGCATTATTAATATTTTTGGTTCTTATATTGTATAGGTGTTCTCGGATATGGTCCCTCAGGCGCCTATTAGTTTTGCCTATATAAAAACACTTGCAAGATGTGCAATGGGCCGAATAAATCATATCTGTCCTATTGCAATCTGCATTAACACAAAATGTGTGTCTTTTCCCATTACTGGGGTGGAAAAAACAACCATTTGAATCTATATGTTAACAATAGATACTTTTCCCACAAGGTAAGGTGTTGCTGTGTCCATTGTCATCTACTCCTGCCTCTTTATATCTACATAGCATCCTGTTGACAAGTTTCCTTTTTTTGTACCTGAAAGTGGGTTTCTCACCTACTATCTTTCTGATCTTTTCATCCATGTTTAATACATTCCAATTCTTACAGATTATTTCCTTGATGTATCAGACATCATTGGAATAATACAAAGTGTATTTTTGCCTATCTAATCTGTTCATAGTCTTTCCAAGTGAAGGTCTACTACTTGCTGAAGAATAATAGGGCTTGTCTGAGTCTTTTCTCATTATACATACATCATTGGCAGTCTGATATACTCACTATTATAACCCCTGGTAACAAAGCTGGTATGCTATCCCTCCCCCCTTTTTTTTATTCATCCATTGTATAGATTTTGTTTATTCTGAAGCTTGTATAGGTAGGTGGGTGATTTTGAAAGAGAGTGAATTCATTATTTGTATCAGTGCAGAAATTTTTTATCTAATGTGCAGCAGATCAGATAATATTTTGTAGTTTGTATAAGAAGTTGAGCGATTTTGAACATTTAATATGTTTTCCCTAAGAAATAATTTGCATTAGTTGTGAAACTTTGTATTTAACACGTAGCAATTCAGAGCATGTTTTGCAGTTTGTATAGACAGCTGAGTGCTTCTGAATACTGCAACAATGTTATTTAGAAACGTTTTTCTAACTTAGTTAATATCTGTTAGCTCAGGTCATGTGATCGCTCTAGCATGGTGTATTGGCAGCTAAGTGATTTTAAATCAGGCAGTATGTTTTAGCTAAAAGGTCTGAAGAAGCGAGTTTGTCACTCGTGACAGTGCTTACCTGTTTTATGTGAAATAAACTACTGGTTGCTGTTATTCTGGCCGTGTTTTGGCCACACTTTCCCTTGGATTTTTACTATATATATATATATATATATATATATATATATATATATATATATAAACATCTAGCAGTCTGCATATCCAATTGTAGAGCTTGTGGATAAGTTTATAAATTTGAATTTTTCTTCAAAGTAACAAAAACTCATGTTGAAGCAGTAGGTATCAGTGCAAGAAAAATTGGGTTTGTTCTATATATTTGTATCCTGCTATTTCAGACAGCGATATCAGTGATAAGAAGTTCCTATCAGAAACAGCAAAGCCTGTGTAATATACTGATTTAGTGAGAGCACTGAATTGATTCAGAAACCTAACTGTGAGCAGTAGATTCTGAGCTGATGTTACTGCATGAAGATAAATTGAATTGCTCAAAGGTAATACTCGCTGTCCTGCCCGTGAAGTAAGATTAAATTATGATCTTCTATGAGCCAGTATCTCTCTGCAGAAATGAACACATCTAGAAGAAAATTTAACCTAGCTATTAAATTGAATTACTCATCATTGGGGAAGCTTTTTATTACAAGTTGTGCTACAGTTATAAGAGTACTTGCAGCCGTTCTGTGCAGTTTCTTGTTTTGGTAATCAAAGGATGCGGGCTGTTACAGATCACAGGAAAGGTAATACTGTCAGGATATCTCCTGTGTCATAGTATTATAATACTGTCAGGATATCTCCTGTGTCATAGTATTATAATACTGTCAGGATATCTCCTGTGTCATAGTATTATAATACTGTCAGGATATCTCCTGTGTCATAGTATTATAAACTTGTATATTCTGGCAACAGAAACAGTGGGGAAAATACAATTCTGAATGTCTGCAATGAAATTAGGATAAATATACCACAACTTTCAGCTATGATATTAATGGATTTTTGAAATCTTTTTCTATTATTGTTTTTTTTTTCATTTGCAGTGCATAAAACAGGAACATAAGATAGCAGTACCTCTACAGATGTTTTTTTTTTATCTCTATCATTCTGTATTGGTGACCAGATTGACCATATTGTACCTATTTTACATTTCCCTTCCAGCCCCTCCTGATACAAACACATAAACTGGTTTTGTTTATCTAACGTCATTTATTTTGCTTTGTAGTGAAGTTTGTTACACACATAGCTGTTTTTCTTTCCTTTTATTCCTCTTACTCTACTGCTCATCTTGTTTATCAGACTGCATGTTAATAGTAACAGTAATGTCTTTCGGCTTTTCCCAGTTAGGAGTCGCCACAGTGGAACTCCGGTCCGCTAATGATTGGAAGTAGATTTTTACGGTGCCGAGTTGCCAGGCCCATGCCCAACCTTCAAAGAAGGCACACCCATTTACAGTCAGAGAAGGAAAACAATCCTGTAGTTTTATTCATGTTGCTATATTTTGAGGCTATTAAAGTTTGACTGTTTATCTAAAGAAATCGGTTAAATCTTTCATACAAAAAAAATAGGATTCACTTAGTAGTTTGAGTGGCATTTGACCCACTGAATGGTTGAAAACTCATTTTGCTGAGTTGAATTTATAAAACATTATACCATGAAAAGTGCTTGCAATCACAGCAGGAGCAGTTTCTGTTTGTGAGCTGCAGAGTAATTTCTTTTGTCTGTGGTTGTGCAACCATGGAGTTACTAGGTGTGTAGATGGTGGACTCCATGGGTGGTGCAGGGGACTTGTCCTCCCTGCAAAAAAAAAAAAAAAAATTCTATTAAGGTAGATTTGTTGTATAAAATTTCCTTCTAATTGTTATTAGACAAAACAAGATTTAACTAAAATGAATTTTCAAGCATTCAGTTTTTGAGTTTTATGATTTCAAATAAAATTCCATTCTGCCATGGGATGGAGACTCAAAAAGAAATATTTTATGGTGAAAGTATTTACTTTTATTAATCTCCACTGTGAATATGAGTATTCACTCAGACTTGATGAAATAAATATTTTATTGTCTGTTTTCTGGGTAACATTCGTATATGTAATATAAACATTCTACAGACTTGAAAAATATCTAAGATGCAATAGAAACATTTGTGCAATATAGATTCCCAAGCCATCGCTTAACTGATTCAAAATGTGTATCATTATAATGTTTATTGAAAACAGTAAGAGTTAAAATCAGAAATGGTAAACTTTTTTTTTTTAAATATATATTAAAATATTCTGGGCCTTGAGTGAAAAGAATCACTCAGATTTGATTTCCTGTCCTTTGGTTTTTGTCTTATTACATATGGATTAGTAGGTTTAAATGAACAAAATTATATCAGAACCAGTGGTCTCTGTCATTTCATATGATGTACTGGGAAGTTGCCTTAAAAGAGCAGAATTAGGTGAAAGTCTGTGCTCTGCATGTGTGGACATTCTCACTAATAAAACTTTAATTTTCTGAATTATTTGAGTGAACACTCAAACACAGAGGAGACATACTTCAGGTACTCATAAATTAATATATATATATATATATATATATATATATATATATATATATACACACATATGTATAAATATATATATATGTGTGTGTGTATGTGTGTAGGTCATAGCTAAGTACTAGGTCAGCTGCCTTTGTGAGCCATTTTAAGGCTAGACCAGTTTCCTTTTTCATACTTGAAATAAACGTTCCCATTTTGTTATAGATTGGCCTTGACCATCACATGGTTGATAATTGTATAATACCCCTAATGAGAATAAATGGGGTCATATCATAAGTAATTTGAGGGAGTCAATGCATGGGGTAAAACATTTTGAGCTGCAACTGTCCATTAATAGTACAGAGGCCACTTCTGGGGTACATTTTCTGTTTCCCATCCACAGATATATGTTGAACTTGAATATGGACAGGGAAAACTTTTTTTATGTGGATGGGGAATCTGTTCCAGAGCAGCAGTATCCTCTGCAAGATATACCTTTTATTTTTTGAACCTTGTTGCCATTTTTCAGCCGTTATATTTTGCACATTGTTTGATTTTTTTATGCATATTTTAAGTAGCTGTTGTGTAGAAGTTACTTTCCATTGCCTTATGGGTACACTATACTTTCAGTTGCTAAGAACTTTGCACCTCTTTGATTAAAAAGAACCAAAACCAACCAAGCCACATGGCTAACTAAGCCAGCAAAAGAACTAATCCGCTAACTAGGGACAACGCTTGGAAACAATGGCTAAAAAGTAAACCTCCCTCAGACCTGTTGAAATTTAAGTAGCTCTGCAACCGGGTAAAAAAGCAAGTAATCAATGATAAAAAGAGGACTCTCTAAAACTTCAAACAAATAATAAGAGTCCATGAACTTTCTTATTATCCCTTACTTAACTCCTAAGCCCTTTAACCAAAAATAATTTGTATCCATATCATGATAAGACTCCCTCACAAATTGCCAGTTTCTTCAACTCTCACTTTATCAAAAGTATATCTAACCTCATTACTAACATTCTCCAACCCTATTGTTCCTCACTCTCAAATAGTCCTAATCATAATAGACAAGCTGGACAATTGTCTCCCATTCACCCTCTTTCAGTCTACCTCATGCATGTGCCCTTTCCTCGTCCACCTTTACCCTTAAGCCTGTCTCAACTAATACCATAAAAAGACTACTTGTCAGACTCAAAGCCTGCTCCACTGTGGCAGACATCCTACCCACAGAATATTTAAAGCTAGCAAATTAAGCCATTGTCTACCCTATTACTATACTCATTAATAAGTCCATCCTTGAATCCTTTGTCCCAAAACTCTGGAAAAAGTCATTTATTCTACCTTTCCACAAAGGCAGCAACCCTACAGATATTTCCAGCTGCCGTCATATTGCCTTCCTGTCCTCTATGTCCGAGCTCCTTCAGAGATGTTTTCATATGCAACTTCTAAGCATTCTTTTTAACAATCAACTTCTATCACCAACACATCACAGTTTTAGACCAGCTCATAGTACAGTAACTGCCTTGATATCCTTCATAGACTCTGTTAATAAAACGTGACACTCTGGTAAAATAGTTTCTTCCCTATTTCATGAATTATCAAACACTTTTGATACAGTCTCTCACCCCTTACTTCTAAATCAGCTTTTCAAAATTGTTCTCCTCTCCATCTCTTTTAAATGTTCCTCTAGTTACCTATCAGGCAGTCAAATGGCAGAAATCTTTCTCCCCTTTTGTACACAACTGTACTGGGGTTCCCAAGGCTCTGTACTAGGCCCCCTCCTATGGATTCCAGCATGTAGTTCGCAAGACATTTGCCTGCGAGCTACATCGCTGAAACCAAACGGCTGCATCAGCACTTTGCCGTAGTGCAAAGTGGCTGAAAAGCATAGCCGCTGCAACTATAATCTATGGATGGGCAGCTGCAGTCGTACGGGCTGTGTAACGCATTCCTTCTTCTCATGCAAGGAATGAATTTATTTATTTATTTATTTATTTTGTTGTCGCCTGACACTCTGACACACATCTGCACTACGGCAAAGTGCTGATGCAGCCATTTGGTTTCGGCAATGTAGCTCGCAGGCAAATGTCTTGCGAGCTACACGCTGGAATCCCCCCTCCTACTTAACATCTTATTAATCATCTTCAAATTTTCTCCTGCCAGGGCTCTCTCATACAATATGCTGATGACTCAACCATTATTTGTTTCTCAGATACCATGCCCAATTTACAACAAATCACTCTAGATGCTTTTACTTCCCTCAGCAACAATCAACTCATACTTAATCCACACAAAACCAAGCTACTCCTTTTACCCCTCCCAAAAAAAACTTTTTTTTAAACAAAGCCCACTTCACCATACAATCACAAAATAATACAATAATTGAAGTTGTTCCTTAGACTAAACTCCTGTGGGTAATAATAGATGAACATCTAAAATTTGACCTACACGTACAACATAATATTAACAAAACATATCAGAAACTTTGCTTTTTCTATCGGCACAAACACTTTCTTAAGTCTTCCATAAAACAAACCCTTGCTACCACTTACTCCCCTCTCTCATATATGTTGCCCCAATACTTACTAATAAACTTCTCTGAAAAGTAATCTTGAAATGTGCTATAACAAAATCGCCAAATTTGCTACAAATGCTATTTTTCCCACCATTGTATATTTCTGCATTCTCTTAATTGGCTCGAACTCTCACACTACCTCATCTACCTCAAACTTACAACTGTGCATAAAATAACTCACAATCCTTGGTGTGCCCTTAGTTCATTATTTAACAACTACCTAACTAAAAGATCCCTCGTATCTGAAAATAAACAGCTTAACTTTTATACTCTTGTACTGTGGCCGGAGCCTGGAACTCCCTTCCCTTAACAATCAAAACTAACTAAATCTTTGCATTATTTAAAACTTCTTTAAGAGAATACCTCGCTTCATCCTGGATTTGCTCTTGCACCAAGCCTGCTCTCTTTAAATCCTGATTTCCTCTATTTCCTGAACATATTGCATATTTCCTTTCATTTATCACACTCCCTACAGTATTTTAAATGTTCAAGTTTAAACACTGTCAATGCTGAAGTGTAAATAAAGGCACAGTTTCTAATACTGTAATGATGGGTTGCGTATATGGTGCTTCTAGCTGCATGGAAACTCAGTGAGTACAAAGAAATATCCACCTACAGTGAGGATGGAAGCACTCATACATGAATTAATAAATTCAACAGTTTATTTGATTACTTTTCATGTTACAGTTTGTTTACACGTAAGTTTAACAGTTAGTTGCCTATCTGGAGCTAGGATCTGCAATATCATGCACACACTCAGTTTACTGCACCCCAGGTACCAATATGATTCTGTCATAGTCCACGTGGGTATAAATGACTTGAGGCATGCCTCACTAGACTATATGGAAAGAGACATTATGAATTTCTATGAATATGTGTGACGGACAGGTATGTGCCTTGCACTGAGCAGCATCCTACTTTCATCAAGGATGATGCCACAGTATAATCAGAAAATTATTGATTTTAGTAAACATCTTAGTTTTGGTGTCCCTCCAGGGGAATCCAGTATTTAACAATGCAACAAAGAGAAAATAAAACAAACAACAACATCCAGTATCTGTCAGCATGGGAGGACATAGTTAACAGACTGCTTTGCCTTGTCAAGAATGGTCTGCAACTGTCCCCCTGGGCTTTTGGATATTTGCTGAAATATTTATCCATTCCCTTAGAGCCATTTTTAGGCAATATCAGAATGACAATACTACCAACATAGCCAAAAAAATAAATAAAATAAAAGGAACCCTAAGGTGTGACTGCTCAATGCTAGGATCCTGAATAAGAATGTACACATCCTGCAAGCTCTCCTTATTCAGGAGAATGTAGACCTCTGTGTTGTTACCGGGACTCTGTTTAAAGCCACAGAAAGTACTCCAGCAGTAAACAGCTAGAGTACCTTCTACACATTTAGACCAACAGCAGCACAGACAGGAGCTAAAGGTGGAAGTCTCTTAATCTATGTTAGCAGCAAATACAACTAGAGGAATTGACAGTCCCCTCACCCACACTATTGCAGAGGTGTTAAAACTGTCACTGCACTGAGAAACCCTTGCAGAATCAGTTCCTCTTGGACAACAAAAGAAAACCCAGAGCAAAGGCTTGCAGTTTAGCTACTTTTCTGGCTGTAGCTGGATAACTTCTAAGTATAGTGTAAAACAAGGTCAGAGCCAAACATAAATGAGGGTGATTAGAGACAGAAAAGAAGCAGTCCTTTTACAGAAGGTAAAGAAGATAACAGCAACTCACACAAATTTTATTATATGTCAGTGGCGACCACAGGGGCCTTTTAACCCTAGCCATGCATCCCAAATCTCTGACGAGTTATGATACCCTTGATAAGTGTAAGCATAGGCCTTGGAGATAAATCATTTACAGGTTACCTGTCTGCATCAGAGACGTAGGTGCCAAATCAGGGATGAATTTCTGGTTTCCCATCCAATTGTCCAAGTTGCACTTGAATTGGATTAGGGAGGAACTCTACTTCACATGGATGGGAAGCCTGTTCCATAGACGGGGTAGTCTCTGGGATACATACCTACCTCTCCAGCAGGTCCTGTTTATATCACGGGCAAGGTTCAAGTCTTTAGAATGGGTAATTCTGATACTGTTTGTTTTATGGATATGCAGGAGGTCCATTAGAGTGGGGTCTGGCAATGCCCTGTATGCCAGGCATAGATCTCCCCTCAAATGCCTGTAGGAGACAGAATACAGGGATAGAGCCTTGAGGTGGTCTGTGTTGGACGTATTACTTATGCCCTTTATTGTTTTAGTGAGGAACCTCTGTGGATATTCCACTTGTTGGATATGCCTGGTTAGGTACATACCAAAGGAGTCATTGTACTCAATGATAGGTCTGATGAATGCCGTATACAGTGGAACAATGACTTCCTTGGATTTAGATGCCATACATTTGTTTATAAGTTGTGCAACATAGAATGATTTCCTCACATCTGTTGACACGTGATGATCAAAGGCTAAATTGCTATCTATGTGTGTCCCTAAGTCCCTGACTACTGGGTCAGCTCTAAGGGATGTGTTGTCAATATGATAGTTAGCAGGGATGGATGACTCGTCAAAGGATACTCTTATTCATTTCTTGGCATTTAGTTTTAGTCCATGCCTCTGACACCAGTTGTTTGTCTGTGTCAGCCCCTCCTGGAGAACATTTATGTCAGTGTGAGATTCAATGACAGCTCCTAATTTGCAATCATCTGCAAATTTAGTCAGCCAGCGACCACTGACATTGGCCTTGACTTCTGAGAAGTAAATGCCAAAAAGGAGCATTTCAAGGACTGATCCCTGATGGACTCCATTTGTGACTGGCCTCTTTGTAGAGGTGGACTCCCCAATTCTAACTTCCTGGGTCCTGTCTGTGAGCCAGTTGGCTATCCACCGGGTGATATATGGGTTTGTACCTAACCTCTTGAGTTTGTCAGCAATGTCCGAGTGGGGTATTGTGTCAAATGCCTTGGCCAGGTCAC
Organism: Protopterus annectens; assembly: GCF_019279795.1. Taxonomy (NCBI): domain Eukaryota; kingdom Metazoa; phylum Chordata; order Ceratodontiformes; family Protopteridae; genus Protopterus; species Protopterus annectens. The sequence continues at coordinate 151,155,243 of NC_056734.1, forward strand.
AGTTCACTGTTGCTTCCTTATGGCTGGCATGAGTCATACAAAGCATTATGGGAAAGAGAAAGGGTTGAGGGAGAACAATATCACATTGATATATCAAACCATATTGGTAGCCATGTTGTGGAAACCAGGCTAAAATTACAAATAAAGCACTTAGAGTGATTTTGATGTGTTAAAATTGGTCAGGAGTGGGAAAAAAAACATATTTGTTTAGTTCTAGGTTGGAGTTTTCCTTTAAATAAGAACTGCAAGCTGCAACGAGACACACGTTCTTCAGAAAGAATCATGTCAATTTCCTACATTTGGATAAAAAGCTACCACATGCTTTCAGCAATTGCTTGGGTCCCCCTTTGCCACAGAAACAGTCCACAATCACCATAGCTGACTCTCACAGTTTTGTATTAATTCCAGAAAAAGTAGATGCTAGTCTTTCAGTAGAAGGATGTAGGAGTTGTACATAGAAATTTTCCTGAAGTTAACAGACTATACATATGAATGTGACTGCACTGTCCCCTGATGTACGCAGTCAGTCTGCATCTAACTCATGTCTTTGAATATGGGACTGAGCTGCAGTGTAGAGGGAGAGTTAGTGATATTGCTGAGCACACCAGCTAATGCAACTTTTGAAAAAAATGTGTGCTACATCTTTATAAACCACTCTGTCCATTTGACAGCATGTCTGCTATTCAATAAAAATTACTTCCGTGAGTACCTGTGGAATAAATACACACTTTGTTTGCTAGTTATGTACATATCTGAATGATACCCCTACAGTCCTCCACATGCCAATTGCAGTGAATGCAGTGCAACTGTCTGCACTCTCCGGAATCTCATAAATAGTTCAAAATATTCATCTCCACATCTTAACTCCCTGTAAGTGTAATAAAGATCATACAGGCATATAATTTATAATTTAGTGGTACATATATTTATCAAGTATATATGTCTTCCTTTTCATTGACCGCTGTACACACTACAGAACATATACACGTCATCATTTCCTGTAAGAGTTATAGAATATTTCCCTTTATATTTTTCTTTCTTGTACCCCATATGCACTGGATTTTGTTCTACATAATTGCTGAAAACATTTTAATGATGTTATAGTATCAGCAGCCTCTTCTTGAATGATTGATTTTATAGTGATAAACTAGCCAGTAGGACCCCCAAATGTCTGTATAATTTCAAAATGGGATGGAGATTGAAACAAATCTCATGGCTTATGTATAGCCATTTGTTGACTAATATATGAATGAGCGTGTGTAGAAGAGACAGTTACTGATTAATAGAAGAATGAGCATGTGCAGAACATCCAGGTATTTAACAGAAGAATGAGCATGGGCAGAACATCCAAGTATTTAACAGAAGAATGAGCATGTGCAGAACATCCAGGTATTTAACAGAAGAATGAGCATGGGCAGAACATCCAAGTATTTAACAGAAGAATGAGCATGGGCAGAACATCCAGGTATTTAACAGAAGAATGAGCATGTGCAGAACATCCAGGTATTTAACAGAAGAATGAGCATGGGCAGAACATCCAAGTATTTAACAGAAGAATGAGCATGTGCAGAACATCCAGGTATTTAACAGAAGAATGAGCATGGGCAGAACATCCAAGTATTTAACAGAAGAATGAGCATGTGCAGAACATCCTGGTATTTAACAGAAGAATGAGCATGGGCAGAACATCCAAGTATTGACATATGTATTAGCATATGTATTAATAAGCTTGTGCAGACAGCCAGGTGCTAACTAATGAATGAATGCAAAACTCATGACAGACAGCTAATAGCTAACATATAAGCAAAAAGCTGTGCAGCAGCTAGGGTCCCAGGGCAGAAAATGGATTTCCATCTTACATACTTATAGTTTGGGTTCAGGTACAGATCATCTGTGACTGGGCCAATCTTAAATCAGGGTAGGTGTCTAAAGATATGATCCCTTCCCTAACAGCCTAACCTGGACATTGGAGTATTAGAGGACACTCCAAAAGCAGTCTGTTAAACATAACAACACATGTAAATGTTCAGAGGTAGACATGATGCTAAACATCTCCACTTGTATCACTTCAAACTGAAAATCCTTTAAAGTATGGGAACTTTCCCCTTTAGTGTTGTTTTGAAGCGCTAACTTTACTCAGCTGAATTTTCTTCTGATTCCCATTACATGGATTGGATTGGTGAGATCCAGTCAGAGGTCATCACCTGAATGATAAGATCCAGCTTTTTTGAGGAGACATACCTGCAAGCAGCTAGAAAAATGTAGCATCTACCTTGAATGAAAATGAACTTTTATAGGAGATTGTTTTTTTTTTTTTGGAAAGTTTAGTAGTTTTTATCTATTTAAATGCTAAATACTGTAACAAATTTTTCTTTACTGTGCAGTATAGATATCTCAGGTCTCTTTGTAGCTATAATTTCTGTAAAGAGAAAAATGAAAGCCACTTACTTTGTTTATTTATTTATTTATTTGACATTTGTTAACTGGGTTGGTCTGACAGTTCTATATATATGAACTGAGAGAAAATGATTTATTAATATCCTTTAAAAATTTGAGGTAGTGAATCCAACACTATGAACAAAGAACAAGGAGAACATTTTGAAAATGATATAACCTTACCTGTTTTGAGTGAAACACTTTAAAATGGATTATTTCACTGGATAGTCTTTATGCAAGTATGCCGGTTGCTTTGTGTGGGTGTAGCCATGTACACCATGGCATGTACTTTAAAAATAATTTCTTTTCTGATGAAAGTTGTGTTAAGGAGTTTAATATGTTGCATATCTGTTTTGTCTTTCTGGTTAAACATTTTTTGTACATGGCATTTTTTTTTCTTGGAATGTCTGATTGGCTAAACACTGTTTGCTTAAAGATGTCATTTCAGGATTTCCTTAGCAGTAAATGTTATACTGTCCAAAAACATGCATTTTCTTGTGTCGTTAGGCTGTTCTTGTTGGGGAGGGGATATATTATAGAAGTTAGTGTGCAGTTACAAAAATTGTATCTGTGCCCTAGTTCCACTAAAACTGATGTAATGTATTCAGCAAGGTCAAATCTGCTTTTTAGATATAAATTCAGTACCTGCTTTGCAGTACTGTTTTGAATCTGAGACTAAATGCTCTTATCTTGTGAAATTGTTGGGAGAAATGTTTCTCCTTTTAGCCAGAGAGCAGAGGCCTACACATATTCAGTTAATATGAGTTTTGAACCCGGAACACAGCCTAAGTGGTACACTGATGTTCTGTTTTGTTTCTCTTTCACCACTGAGCAAATAATAGTAGTATGCATTTAATGTATAATTCCCAAACCGCTACCTCCAGTGTCATAGACAAATCTAGAAATAATCATGGACAATCGGGAACACTTTTTTAATGTTAGTACTATTAACAGGAGAAACTGACAGAATAAGAGAATTTTTATTTTATTTTTATTTCACATTTGTTGACCGGGATAGTCCGACTAGATGCATGTCCATTTTCAGAGGAGGCCCGGGGAGAAAAGCTCCAAGGGTAAGCAGATACAGCATTACATAATACCAGCATTACATATTACAAACAGACTATTTACAGAGATTACATAAGTAAGCAAGTTAAACAAGTTCCACAGGTTACAGTTAGTCCTGAGCACAAGTCAGGATTAAATTAAATTACACAGTAAACTGGTTAACAGATTTTTACACATTCTAGAGAGAGTTAGCCAGGCTTGATACATTGACATAGCCAGTTAAGTGACACATGTTGTTTGAGTCTAGTTTTAAATTGACCGAAGGTGGAAAGTAAGGTAATATCAGCTGGAAGAGAGTTCCAGAATCTAATTACAGAGTTTGCAAAGAGAGAATCACCGGCTGTGTTATTAATTTTGCTAGTCTGAATTAGTAGTTTGTTAGAGGATCGAAGTGGTCTAGGATTGTTATATGGGGTGATAATATTTTTAAGAGCAGAAGTATTGTCCGGATTATAGAGGATTTTATAGGCCATAATCAGTTGGTTATACTGGATTAGGCTAGGTAGTTCAAGCCAACCAAGCTGATTCAGATTGATGCAATGATGTGTCCTAAAAGGCAGCCCAGTGGCAAACCTGGCAATGTGGTTGTAGCAAATTAAGAATTTGTTAAGGACAGTCTTGTTTAAATTTGAGAGTAGAGGGGATGCATACAGAAGGGTTGAAAGAAAGTGAGAGCGAGCTATGGCAATTTTAGCTGGAGGGGTTAGGAAGGCTTTTATTCTGTAAAGTGACCCTAGTTTTTTATTGATGGTTTTGATAGTTTGGTTAACATGTAGGTCAAATTTTAGATTATTGTCTATGATGACACCTAATAGTTTTGTAGCTGGGTCAGGGGAGATTATTGCACCATCATTTGATTTTATGGTAAAGGTGAAAGCGGTAGACCTATGTGTTGGTGAAAATAACAGCATTTTAGTTTTTTTTGGGATTTAGGATCAGACGATGTTCAGAAAGCAAGTTTTCTATTGAATTAAAGGTGGTCTGGGTAGCTGACCATAACTCTACTGGAGATGTGGCTGAGCAAATCAGAGTAGCGTCATCAGCATATTGGATACAGCTGACTTTTGGGATGCCAGTATAAAGGTCATTAATGAAGATGGAGAACAGCAAGGGCCCCTAGTATAGAGCCTTGTGGTACTCCAAGGGTGTTAGGTAGAAGGTTAGAGAGTTTGTTCTGCCAGAGGACAGCCTGCTGTTGACCATTCAGGTAGGATTGAAACCATTGGAGGGCTCCAGTATCTAGACAGAATGTTTGCAGGGTGTGGATTAAAAGTTGGTGATCAACCATATCGAATGCCTCGGAAAGATCCAAAAAGAGGGCTGAGGATATATAGTTATTGTTGCGATTATGGTTTATGGTGTTAGTAAAGGCTAGGAGGGCTGAAGTAGTGCTGTGATGAGGACGGAAGCCATGCTGAGTGTCTGCCATAAGGCAATTTTGGATTAAGTGGTGCATGAGTTGTCTATGAATACATTTTTCCATAATCTTTGCAAGTGAAGAGAGTATAGCTATTGGCCTATAATTGGAGAATTCAGTAGAGCTGCCTCCTTTGTGAAGTGGGATTACATAGGATATTTTCCAGATGGTGGGTATTTTAGCTTCTACTATGGTTCGATTGATTAGTATTGAGAAGGGGTAAGCAATAGCATCAGCTAATTTTTGTAGGTACTCGGCAGGGAGTTGATCAGCAGAAAGTGTAGTGGGTTTTCATTTTTTGATCAAGGTACGGATTGGAAACTGAACGCGAGTAGGTTTCTAGGGGTGCTACTTTTAGGACCAGGGGAGCTAGGAGGTAGTTGGCTAGCTAGGGCTTGAATTGTCTCAGTAAAAAATTGGTTAAAACTATCAGAAACATCTTCAGGGGTTTTATCAATAGTAGCAGCAGGGATTGGGGTTGAAGTTTGTCCAGGATGTAATAGATTATTTAAACCTGCCCAAAACTTCTGAGGGTTATTTTGATTTACTGTCTGTAAATTACAGTAGTATTGTTTTTTGTCTTGTAAAATAGATTATTTGGTTTCGTTCCTGGATTGCCTGTATTTAATGCGATCTTGAGGGTGTTTAGAAGAACGCCATAAAGCCCATGCTTTGTTTCTAAGGGTAATTTTGAGTTTAGACTCTATAGAAAGCCATGGTGCAGTTTTTGCCTTGGTTCTCTTTGAACGAATAGGTGCATGTGAATCAAGGATCTCAAGGAATTTGTTGTTAAAGTATGCTACTGCTTCCTCTAAGGGGAGGTGTTTTAGAATAGACCAATTACATGAGTTTAGTTCTTGTTGGAATTTGGCAGGGTCAAAGTTTTTATTGTTTCTAACCTTTCTGAGTAAGGGTTGTTGGGAATTAATGGTTTAGTGCTTAATTACATATGTGAGAAGGTGATCGCTTAGGCCATTAAGGAGGGTACCAGAGTTGTACAGTTGGGGGTGACTATTTATGAGTATCCAGTCAAGTATACTTTCTTTTTGGTTGGGTTTACCTATCCTGGTAGGGGTGGATATGATTTGTGTAAATGCGTGCAGGTTAATATGGGTGGTTGGGGATTCTGAGGAACAGGTGCCCCAGTCTATGTTAAAGTCTCCAAGTAGTAGGGTTTCTTGGGGGTAGTAACATGATAGCCAGTGCAGGATGTCTTCAAATGTAGATATATTGTTACCTGGGGGAATGTACATACAGATGATATTAATGCGTTTATTTTTATTAAGTTGCAATTTGGTGGCAAGAATCTCTGAGTTATTAATCTGAGGTGGTTGTATTACATCTATGATGACATTCAACTCAGATTTATAGAGTACAGCTACCCCCACCCCCCTTCCTCGAAGCACGATCCAGCCTGTGTATGTTGTACCCAGGTGGTAACACTTCATTGTCTTTAGTGTTAGGTTTTAACCATCTTTCAGATAAACAGAGAATCTCAGGGGAGTGGACATCCAGAAGTGCATGCAATTCATGTACCTTGTTATTAGTGTTTCTAATATTGAGATGACAGACTAGGACAGAGTTAGTTGGCCTATTAATTGTAGGTTTGTAGCTTAGGTTGCAAGTAGAGGGGGTATGTGTATCTGATGTGAGTGGGCCAGGGTCGGGGTGGATATCACCACCAAGTATTAGGTTGAGTCTGTACTTGGTGATGAACTTCAGGAATTTGTTTATTAGTTTGTGGTAGTGTTTGGATCTAGAGCTAATGTGCCTGGGGTTGAGATGTTGATAGACTGAACAAGATGTTGGATAGGATCTGGTAATGTAAGTATAGTTGAAGGTGGAAAGATTTACAGCTGGGGTGATAGTATGGCCTTTTGGGACCTGAAATTCCGTGAGAAACTGGTTTTCATACAAGGTAAGGAGGTATGGTGTGAACAAGAGGGGTAGTAAAGAGGAATCTTTATCTGTGATTCAGCTAGTGAGTTAAGAAACTGTTTTACCTGGTGATGCAACACCAGAAGATAGAGTGGATAGAGTGGTGAGGTAAAGGTACTGGAAGGGGGATGGGAGAATGCCAGATGAAAGATAATAGGTGCTATTAAAATGTAGGTAGTAGAATGGGGGTGGGTGGAATTATCCCAGATGAAAGCAGATAGGATCTAGAAAGTGGGGAGTGGCTATAGTACTATAGATTTAGAGGTACTGGGGGCGAGGGCGAACGTAGCGGGGCTATTGCAGTTTACAAGGTTTCCTAAGGTGTCCTAAAGCTATAAGGTAAGTATTACAGCTCTTAATGTAAGAGTCAATTTACTTCAGTTACAGGGGAAGGAGGCAACCACTCAAGTAGAAACAAAGAGCCCTATTGCTGACCATTATGGTGACCTGCTTAATTACAAAGTGCTGTAAGTGAAAGCTTAACAAATGCTTTTTGCGTGTGCAACCTACTCTGTTTAAAAATGTTGAGAAAAACTGATTGCAGTCCTGTAGACACCGTTTTGTGGGGAAACTGTAGAGTTCAACTAGGAAAAGAGAAAAGCAGAGATTCTAGGGTAAGCATGAAGGCAACAACAGGCAGTTATTACATAATAATGCATTCAGAATGGTTTGGTGGGAGGGTAAAGTAGCATACTTCAGAATGAACTAAGATTTATAGCTAAGAAACCTAAGCAAGAGAGCAATGCAGTAAAACACTTGCCAGATTTTAAAGATATACCAGAAAAACTAAATCAATTATTCACAATTGTACAACTTGAAAATTGCCAGTAAAAGCACTTAAGCTAGCCCAAGTTATTCAAGTCATAAAAGCACTTCTTCAATGTGTGTGTGCAATTTAAACATTAAAAAACACATACAACAAGGAGGAGCTCTGATTATACACTTTCTCTAGGTACAGGTTCAGTTTAAACACAAATATTACCACAGAAATTCAGTAAAGTCACTAGCTACTTATTATAGCCTCTGAAAAAAAATAGAGCAGTCTGTGCAGAATCAGAATTTAGCAGCAGGTCATTCAGTTACACAAAAAACAGTAAAAGATCCATACAATGAAGAAACTTACACTAAGTCACACCAGGTCAGCCAAGGGGGGAAAAGAGAGGGAAATCCTAAGGACCTGGATTTGAAAATGATGCCTGTACTGAATTGTAGCAGTTTAACCTGTTTGAGGAAGGGGGGGGGGGGTGGAAAAGAGAAGGCAGTGGGAGTGGTTACAGGGAATACCCTGACTGACTCAAGACACCACACCAGAGATAACTTGAAAGTAAGAGCCTAAAATCTGCACTCAGCACTGTGTTATTTGCACTCAGTACTTTAATTTTAATGTTACTTGCACTCAGCACTGTAATTTCACTTACGTTTAGCAGGAAAGACAGACCAACAGTATACAATTTTGGGAATTTTTACAAGGGTTACTTGTTCAAATGTCAGGCTATTGCAGTTTACAAGGTTTCCTAAGGTGTCCTAAAGCTATAAGGTAAGTATTACAGCTCTTAATGTAAGAGTCAATTTACTTCAGTTACAGGGGAAGGAGGCAACCACTCAAGTAGAAACAAAGAGCCCTATGGCTGAGCAATATGGTGACCTGCTTAATTACAAAGCACTGTAAGTGAAAGCTTAACAAATGCTTTTTGTGTGTGCAACCTACTCTGTTTAAATGTTGAGAGAAATTGATTGCAGTCCTGTAGACACCGTTTTGTAGGGAACTGTAGAGTTCAATGTGTTTAAATGTTGAGAGAAACTGATTGCAGTCCTGTAGACACCGTTTTGTGGGGAACTGTAGAGTTCAATCTGTTTAAATGTTGAGAGAAACTGATTGCAGTCCTGTAGACACTGTTTTGTGGGTAACTGTAGAGTTCAGTCTGTTTAAATGTTGAGAGAAACTGATTGCAGTCCTGTAGACACTGTTTTGTGGGAAACTGTAGAGTTCAATCTGTTTAAATGTTGAGAGAAACTGATTGCAGTCCTGTAGACACTGTTTTGTGGGAAACTGTAGAGTTCAATCTGTTTAAATGTTGAGAGAAACTGATTGTAGTCCTGTAGATACCATTTTGTGGGGAACTGTAGAGTTCAAACTAAGTCACACCAGGTCAGCCAAGGGGGGAAGAGAGAGGGAAATCCTAAGCACCTAGATTTGAAAATGAGAATGTGAGTTAACACACATTTTCCTACTTAAGAGAAGTCTGTAATTCTAATTACTTTTGTGATTTGTTAAGTATAATCCACTACCTTTTCTTCCCTAATTGTCAGTTTTAGGAGGAAATAATAGGGACAGAGGAAAATTTTGAACAAAAATCACGGCTGGTTGAGAGGTATGGTTTATGGTGGCATAATTGCCATATGCAGACTTTTGTACCCAGCAGTCAGTTATCATAGATACCAAGAGATGCTTCTTTAGCTCACAGCAGATTATTACTGCTAGCTGGGCATTGGCTGAGAGAAACTTCCTGCTATAGCGTGCAGATAAATTACTGTGTGGTTGCCCTAGTAGGTCTATGTTAAATATTCAGTTTGCTGCTAAAGGGAAAAAAAGCTATTTTTGTGTGTGACCTGAAAATACTTCCTGATGTTTAAGTTCTCAATGCTGTTATAGCAATATGCATATACTTTTGCATTGTGAGAACAGCAGACATATTTGCGGGCTAGCAGCTTTAGGTGGTCTATTTTCTTGTGTTAACAGTTCTACTGCTAAGAGGCTTATCTTTGCTCCTAGTCAAATAAACATATATTTATAAGTATGATGATAGAAACAGTATAGATATATTTGGTAATTCTTTCATCGATTTAGAAATTATAGAAAAATGCAATCCAGTCATTCATAAGACAGTTAAAATATTTTGTTAAATATATGTTCAAGTTGTATTTGTATTTTCAATTATCAGTTCACATTGTGTTTATTTTGCTGGATCAAGTTCTGCCTAGTATGGTAATGTGATTATAACAGTATAGCTACCGGCACCTTTAACTTTTCCAGCTTTGTAACACTTATTCAAAAATGTTATCTTTAATTTAATTTTTTTTTTTTAATTTAACATTTGTTGACCGGGAATGTCTGACTAGGTTCCACAGAGCCTGTTTTCAGCGGAGGCCCGGGGAGAAATGCTCCAGATGCATGTCTTTGGAATGTGGGAGGAAACTGGAGTACCCAGAGGAAACCCATGCGAACACAGGGAGAGCATGCAAACTCCACACAGAAGGCACCCCAGCCGAGAATTGAACCGGAGAACTTCTTGCTGTGAGGCAACAATGTTAACCACTGCACCACTGTGCCGCTCAATCCAATCTAGTTTTGTATTTTCATGCTGTAAAGCTAAAATGGTTCAAATTAATTAGTGTACTAACCCAGTTAAGAAAAGGGAATAATTAAATCAAAGTCACTGCCTTCAGCCAAATACTTGTAACATTTATTGTCTTTAAAGTAAATGGACACCATGGGTTTATATATGTTGTTGTGTCTTTCGGCTTTTCGCGGTTAGGGGTCGCCACAGCGGAACTCCAGTCCGCTAATGATTGGCAGTAGATTTTTACGTGCCGAGTTGCCGGCCCTGATGACAACCTTCAACGAAGGTACGCCCATTCATGCATGTCTCCACACAGAAGACGTTCTAGCTGAGAATCGAACAGGACAACATCTTACTGTGAGGCGACAACGCTACCGCAGCACCACCACCACACCATGGGTTTATATATGTTTTTTTCTATTTTGCTTTTATTTTGATTAGTAAAAAGATATTGCTTTTAAATGCTGTGTGTCATAAAATTTGTTAAGAGAAATGTCATCCAGTTTAATTGGCCAGATAAGATTTTAATAGAATATTGTTTTCAAGAATGTGTAAATGCTTAAAACAAAAAAACATTTTCTGGTCATTGTGTTCTTGTCTAGTAGTTTATGTAGTAATGGTCATGATCAAATGGGGCCCTAGGCAGGATAATGGTTCTGGCCACCACAGCCATAACAATACCCCATTACTTGGCTGTCTCTCCCCAAATACCATAAAACACTGCTTAATGCTGTTAATATGCATACTATTTTCTTTAGTTTTGTAGTGATCACAAAGATTTGTATTTAACTTAAACATTTTTTTTTCATATTTTACAGCAAAACATTGACATCCATTTACTAAACAAAACAAACAATTCTCACATTGAAGACAGACTTGGGCAGCAGTAAACTTCTCTTCCTTTGATATGCAAATGTATTGAAAATACATCTGGAAACCCATTAAACCTAAACCTGCTGAGATTCGTAGTCAGATAACATACATAAAGCACTAATCTGAGGCTATGTGAAAGGTGCAAGAATTCAAACCACAAATGTGTAAAACATTTGCTAACAATCTAGAACAGCCCATTGGAGGCAAGTGCCCTTTTCTGGAAGAGCCTAGGAGTACTATCTGTGAAGTGACTTGAGTCACACAGAAATCAAACCCTGCACTACAGAAAGGACATTAACATGCAGCTGCTAAATGCTAGGAGTTTAAACCAAATGGTGCACTCCCTGGAAACACTTCTGTCACTAGAAATGTAGTTGTCTGTGCAGTCACAGAAACCTGGTTCAAGGCCTTGTAGAATACACTGGCTTTGCAAGGCTGCAAGCCCTTCTACACCTTTAGACCACAAAATGAACATGTGAAAACCAAAGCAGGTGGTGTTTCAACTTATATTAGAGATACATTCACCTCCTGTCTAGTTAGACTGGGCAACTCTACGGAGTTATTCCAGGTCCAGATTATGGTGGGTAAGACCCCCATTCAAGTCATAGCCAGTTATAGCTATCCTCATGAAGCCTACTTAACCAAACTTGAGGCAATCCAAATTTTACCAAACGCACCGGTTATGGGGGATTTCAGTTATCATAAAATCACCCTAACATGCCAGTACAGAATCTGTGCACTGCCAATGCCGCACTCAACTCGAAAAAAACATCAAGGCCAGCACAATTAATCAGTAGTATCCATTCATTTAATCAGAAATAGACAAAAGAAAACAAACAGACCAGTGTCGGCTAACAAGTCTTCTTCAGTGCTTATTCAGTAATAAGCACTGAAGAAGGCTTTTTAGCCAGAACTGCTGGCCTTAGTGTTTTTTTTCGGATTTCAGTTATCCCCACATCAACTGGGAAACCTACATTAGCCCTAACTCGCTAGCACAAAAGTTCCTTGATTTTGGTAATTCAAATGCCCTGGAACAAATTGTCCATACCTGGACAAGGGGAACAAACATTCTGGATCTGGTCATCACTAACATGTCAAAAAGGTGCACTTCCACAACTGTTGGACCCTCATTAGTTAAAATTGACCACAAATCAGTCACCTTCAAGCTAGCACTAACACCAGAACTCACAAAGGGTGAAATCAGACTAAAAAACTTCACCAAGGCAAACTGTACCCACCTAGGTGAAGGTATAAATGCATTCCAAGCCCCACCCCAAGCTGGAAGTGGTAATTACACCAAAGCTTACTCTAAAGAACTGTGCAGTCACTTGCATAAGTGTATAAACTTGGCTGTACCAGAAAGAATCAAAGCCAGAGCCACAAGTAAAAACAAGCTGCCATGATGGACATCCATCATCAGCAAACTTTACAATAAATGCAAAAAGTTGCTGTCCAAGAATACAAAGGCAAGGCTCCAACAATGGAGAAGCACCCTCTTCATCCTCAACAGGCAAATAAGACAATTTGTCAAATCCTCCAAGGGCTCCATTGCGAGAAACTTAGGAAGTACAGCCAAAGATAACCACAAGGCCTTTTACAGCTGTGTACATGACCTAAAGGGTAGGATCCAAGCATGTGTAGAACTAGTGGCCAATGGTATCACATACACTGACCCCACAGAGATAGCAAACCTGGTAGTGGATAGGTTTGGCAAAAATTTCACTCTATTATTCCCTCCTAACTCCCCCCCCCACACCCTACATATCTGCAGAGCAGGTCCTCAAAGCCTTGTTCAAGGCAAAAAACACATTCTGTATGGGACTAGACAACATCCCAGGCTGTCGTTTAAACAGGCTAAAACATGAACTAGCATCACCAGTAAGTACCCTTTTCAGTCATAGCCTAACCACAGGCTTTGTTCCTGCACAATGGAGAACAACAACAGTTATTTCCCTCCACAAGGGTGGCCTAGTTACAGACCTGGGGAATTACAGACTCCTGACCACCCTTATCTGTAAGGCCATGGAACATATCAATATGGACCTCATAAATAAAGACATAGGTGACCTCCAAACCCCAGTTTGGCTTCGTGAAGGGAGATCCTGCCTGTTAAATCTGGTGGATTTCTTTGAAAATGTGACCAAGGAATTGGATGAGAACAAATCTGTGCACACAGCATACCTCAACCTAGCATAGGCTTTCAAAACAGTCCCACATTCAGGCATTACTGATAAACTTTGCAAACTGAATGTAAACCCCTTCATTGTAAGATGGGTTGCCAACTGGTTTACAAACCAGACACGCACTATCAAAGTGGGTGACTCAGTGTCAACCAGCCGACCTGTTAACCATCGGGGTGTCATGGAGGTCAGTGCTGGGCCCCCTGCTGTTTGGTATATACTTATCAAAAGTCAAAACTAAGGAGTTGTGGCTGACCAGTTTTGTAGATGATTGCAAACTAGTTGTAATCATTGAATTCCCAAATGATGTCAGTATACTCCATGAGGGTCTCATGCAGACCACCGACTGCTGTATTAGTCATGGTCTCAAACTGAATGCAAAGACATGCATCATCATTCCCTTTGGCTCAAACAAGTCCCCTCACACTATCAAATCAACAACAATATCCTAAGTACCCATGAAGTGGTAAGGGACCTGGGATCACAAGTTGACTTTGACTGTAACTTTGACCACCATGTGTCTAGTGTAGTAAGGAAAGCTTTCTACATAGCACACTTGATTAGTAAAGGCATCACCTCGAGAGCAAAAGAAGTTAAAACCCCCTGTACTCGACACTTATCTGGCCCATAATTGAGTATAACTCTTCGTTTGGCATGTACTGTACTAAGCACCTGCAGCAATTTGCTTTTGGACCAAAAAGAGCCTCTTTTCTCCTTTCTCCCACGAGCTTTGTTCTTTTCATCTAGACCTTCCCAGCATGCTTGGAGGGGCACATTTTAAATATTATTTTATCTATCTGTTAGTCTGGTAAACCCACAAACAAAGTGTCCCTTTTCAGGGGTAGCAGGAGCAGTAACTGGCTAAGTGACTTGCTCAAAGTCAGGCATCTGGCAAATGGAGGTGAAGGATTGAAACCCTGCATTTTCAGGTGCAAGAAGCAGTTTATCAACAGAGCAAAGCCATAAGTGCCAGACAATTTTAATTTAAAAAAGTTAATAGGTATTGCACGGACATAGATTTTTCTAAAAAAAATAAAAGCATGAAATTCTAATGACATATTACTGACTGTAACCCTCAGTAATTTAACAACAAAAATCCATCCCAGCTCAATCCTCACTACCCTAGGCAGAGTACTAGAAAAACTCATTTTCAACCAGTTTACCTGCTACCTTGGCAAATGCCACTTACTTGAAAACTGTGGATTTTGGGCAGATGAAGTCTGCTCTGTGGACCCTCACAGATAACATTCTTAGACGTGTGTGTGTGTGTGTGTGTGTGTGTGTGTGTGTGGTACCATAGTGTGATGGGTGTCATCCCAAGATGTGTCAAAATGGATGCTGTGTAAATAATATTGTCTGCAGAAGATTAGGTTTGTTTTACTTCAAAGTGCATTGTATTTAGACTTCCCTTTTGTGGGACTGGCCAGGGTGTCGTTCACACATTGGTTAAAGCCAGGAATTAGCCAAACTCTCTTCTTTCAGATCTAGTTCAATTATGGCCTATGATACTCTACTTTCACTCACACTCCCATGACTTTACAAGGGATCAGGTTTGCTCCATTGCTTAGTAAACAAGGAGAGGTACATGAAACCTGCATGCCATTTGCTCACTGTAGTTTAAATTATGTAAGTGTAGAAATCCATCCATAGAGCTAGGGTTAGGGGAGTTTCTCTCTTTGTCTGCAGGAAGGGAATTCTGTACATATTTCTAAAAATGGACATCCCTTTCCAAGTTCCTCTCCTGAGGGCCTTGTTATTAGGGAGACTGTTAGGATTATGAATGTTTACATGGACTGGCCTCTTGATGTGCTACCTTCTCCTTAAAAGTTAAACCAGTACTTGCAAAACCTTGGAACGTCCTTTCCATGAATTCTATTTTGAAAGCTGCAATTCATGCAGCCTGGAAGCATCTAAATTTAACTCCTACTTCTTCTTGGATGGTATATACCCTTTTTTAAACCAATGGTAGAGTAGAGTGATATCTTGAACAACAATCCCACAATTGTGTCCTGTGTGATATCTTCAGTATAATATACATCACAAAGACTGCAGAATCTTTCAACCTTTCCCTGTCTAAATAAAGCCAGGCCTTCAAAGCTTTGGGGATCAAGAGCAGTAGGATAGTCTTCTGTTACACTTTGAACTTTGGATCTTCTGATCATTTATCTCATTTCCATCAGTTCCAGTTCTTCTGTGTGGATCAGTCTGAAAATATCACAGAGTTCCTTGATTCTTGGGTCTAACATCACTAGGAAAGACTATTAAGTGTTTTCTTCAGAAGGGGTTTCACTTTGCCCACTGTAATACTGACTGTGCAGATACCATGGTTAGGTCAGCAGGCTGAGTTATGTATCTGTATTCTGCATTGAGGCAGGCCATTCTGGATGCAGTGTTCTAAGGTGAGAACCTCTGTGTGTAGGCTTCCCACGATCTAATTGAAGACTTGTACAACAGAAAACAGGTATCAAGCCTTGTTGAGCTTTGTTATTCTTCTTCAGCTTCTTCCTTTATTTCTAGGCTAGCTTAGTCCTAAAAGGATGAGGAGCATCCTAAATGGATGTGTAGGTCAGCCATGTATGAGGTAGTCTTGCCTCTCCAGATTTGTCTGGAAAGTCACCCATGAGAGAGGCTGTTTTGGACATGTGGCAGTCCTAACTATAGTCTTTAAAAGGTCAATGCTTTGACCACGCTTGGAAA
>NC_056734.1:151176192-151191192 GCF_019279795.1 Protopterus annectens
TTCCAGGGAAAAAAAAATATACTTTGGCATGATGAAAACTTGAACATGGCATGTAGTTATTTGTCCTGTAAGTTTATTTTCATCTTTATACTGTCCCACCTATATGAACATATCCGAACAGTATCCAGAGAGGTCACATCGAGTTTTCTAGCCTCTTTGGTTTTAACATCTGCTGAAGCCATTGTGCCTGTTTTGGAACCAATTCAGACCTCTGCATAGTTTAAGAGAAGAGGCCTCATTAAATCAGGTACTGTAGTCCTGATTTTTTCTAATGTTGTCACCACTAAACTGATGCCTTCCTCTTTCTGTCCGTTATTTTATAAATTTACAGTTATTGTGTGGAACCTCTTGCATTCACCCACTTTCATTCATTCATTCATTCATTCATTCATTCAGTTTAACTGTGGTAGTGAGCTTGTCCAAAGACCCTTTTTAACCACGGCCTGAGCCCAAAGGCCACAATAACAGTAACAGAAAAGTACAAGATTGCATTGAAGAAAGAGTGGACAATAGGAGATCAAGTAATATGTTGGTTACATTAATTCTTCGTGTAATCAATTAAGACTTCTACCCAGTCTCCAAACTGTTTCTTGATTCTACTGTGTCCTAGTAGTTTACAGAATCTCCATCATGTTGAATCATCTTTTCGTGGTTTTCTTATTTTCCACTTATCTGCTGAAACTCGGGCAACTGTCCTAAATGTCCACTCCCTCAGTTTGCTTGAGTCATTTCTTTTGCTTTTACTTCTGTTATGCACCTGCCATTTTGTAGTGTTTAAATAATTTGCATAGACACAAATATTCCTTACAGTGACTTGTTGTTTTTCACTTATGCAGGCAACAAAACAGGACTGTGGCATAATTTAATCTCTGTGGTAGTCCGGTTATGTCCTGTGGCATGATTTAATCTCTGTGGTAGTCTGGTTTTGTCCTGTGGCATGATTTAATCTCTGTGGTAGTCGGGTTATGTCCTGTGGCATGATTTAATCTCTGTGGTAGTCTGGTTTTGTCCTGTGGCATGATTTAATCTCTGTGGTAGTCGGGTTATGTCCTGTGACATGATTTAATCTCTGTGGTAGTCTGGTTTTGTCCTGTGGCATGATTTAATCTCTGTGGTAGTCGGGTTATGTCCTGTGACATGATTTAATCTCTGTGGTAGTCAGATTATGTCCTGTGGCATGATTTAATCTCTGTGGTAGTCGGGTTATGTCCTGTGACATGATTTAATCTCTGTGGTAGTCTGGTTTTGTCCTGTGGCATGATTTAATCTCTGTGGTAGTCGGGTTATGTCCTGTGACATGATTTAATCTCTGTGGTAGTCAGATTATGTCCTGTGGCATGATTTAATCTCTGTGGTAGTCGGGTTATGTCCTGTGGCATGATTTAATCTCTGTGGTAGTCAAGTTATGTCCTCTAGCATGATTTAATATCTGTGGTAATCTAGTTATGGCCTGTGACATGATTTAATCTCTGTGGTAGTCTGGGTATGTCCTGTGGTATGGTTTAATCTCAGTGGTAGTCTGGTTATGTCCTGTGGTGTGATTTAATCTCTGTGGTAGTCGGGTTATGTCCTGTGGCATGATTTAATCTCTGTGGTAGTCTGGGTATGTCCTGTGGTATGGTTTAATCTCAGTGGTAGTCTGGTTATGTCCTGTGGTGTGATTTAATCTCTGTGGTAGTCTGGTTAAGTCTTGTGACATGATGTAATCTCTGTGGTAGTCTGGTTAAGTCTTGTGACATGATGTAATCTCTGTGGTAGTCTGGTTAAGTCTTGTGACATGATGTAATCTCTGTGGTAGTCTGGTTAAGTCTTGTGACATGATGTAATCTCTGTGGTAGTCTGGTTATAGCCTTTCCCATAACCCAGCACTTGATTACTCTTAGCTGCTCTATCTTATTATTCATCCAGACTATAACACACATAGACCTGTTGATTGGTAAATCTTCAGATTTATTTCACTTGTTGACTAGCATTTTTGTGCCATTCTATCATTCCTCTATCAAATTTCTGTGAGCTACATTTACTTCTTACTGCAATTAATATTCTTTGTCATTCAAGCTAATAAATTACCACCATTAGCTGTGGGAGTCCATCTGCTGTGAAAGTATGAACTGTAGTATCCTGTTGTTTTGTGTGTTCACGTTGTATGTAATGTTGGGGGGGGGGACTTTTTTGTAACAGTATAGCATGACATTTGGGTTTCCTCACGTTTTCTTGCAGCAGTGCTCTATGGAAATACAGTCTGCCTGATGCGCACATATATAGCCAGCATTGCTAGGAGGAGATCTTATTACCGTTTTTGATGGTACAACTCCTGCATGAGCATGAGAGATATTTCACCTGTGCAGTGACCCATGCTTCCCTACCATTTATTAATTTTAAAGACCTTCAAAAAAGAGAAACAAACAGTTGAAATGTGATTCTGATAGGTAACTAACCCTTTTTATTTATATGATGTCATTATCAAACGTCATAAAATCCTCCTTTCTGACTTTAATTTTGTGAGAAGATAAAAGCAAAATATCTGTCATTAACTGTGTTGATGTTTGCTGTGTTTGTCAGATCCAGGTATTACTGTAAGACACGAGTCTATCATGAGTATTAAATCATGCTAGACCCTACCATAGCACTTTCTAGTCTATCTCCTCTTATCGTGTGGCCTTTCTTTGACTATAAAGTGTTTGCTGATGATTGTATACTACAGGAACCTGCAATGTGATAGCAAAGGCCGCTATCAGTTCTTTCCTCAGACACATATTTATCTATAAAAAGAACAGGGAGCAGTAAAACAACTGTTTTACATGCATCTCTGATGGGTGAAGATGGTAAAGAAAAATGAGAAGGAGCCATTCTCCTGACTCTTCCAATAAACGGGCAGATTTTTGCATAACTAGTATAGATATTAGTGTATCTATTAAGGAGTCTGATAATGAGAACGCAATCTCATATTCTTAGCTTCTGAAAAAAAGCTGTTTTGTGATAGCATTGCATTGTGTGGGAAAATTTATCATTGAGCCTAGGAAGGGGTCCAATATCTACAAATAAGAAAATCAGACACATGATGAGGCTACTAGAATAAAGATGGAAAAATTAAGCTGTTTTTGGGGACGTTTCCAGGATGTTTTAAAAACTAATTGTAAGTGCTCAGATTTCCTAGCACCAGTACAAGAAAGGTTGACAGGATGTATGACTTCTTTAGTTGTTTTGTTATGTTTTGGAAAAGATTTGATTTCTTACATCTTGTAGAACAATATATTTTCCATGATTTTCTTAGCACTAGCTTTATTGGTTCTATGTCTCACAAATATAGCTGTACAGTGGTGCATAGCTAGCTTGCTAGCTAGACAGACAGACTTGCTGATACACAAACAGATGTTTATATATAGGTAGTCAATGTTTCATATGTATCTTGTGGTCATATTTAAGGTATTTAAAGTGTAAATGCTGCTTTTCTAAGCTTGCTCTTTTACACTGTAGTGTGGCACTTATTTTTTTAAAGTATGCTTAGTTTTTTTTGTTATGTCATTCATTGCGGGATAATATGTTAATAAGCTAGAGGAACATTTTGTGCTCACCGTATGATAGTCTCCAAATACTTTCCTTAAACAGAATACTCAAAACCTCTCACTGAAATGACAAAACAGTTTTTATACATATCTGCTGCCTGTACAATCCACTAAGTTGCACATGGGTTTTCTCTTTAGTAACTTCCACCTCTGTAAAATCTTAGAATGTATGAATATAACTAATGTTTGTGTATAAATGTAATTTGTAACTCTGTGTTTAACTGGAACTTGATGTAATACAATGTGATCAAATGGAGCTTTGATCCCCGGTCTCCACTGAAAATGGGTATTACACAGTCGGACTTTTCTGGTTAACAAAGACAAAAAAATAAATAAACAAGTAAACATGTTTTTGTGAAACCCGCATAGGCTGAATATAACTTACAACTTGTGTCATGTCACCTCCTTTGGGTACTTATATAAGAAAAAAGAATGCTGGGAATGACTCTTAAATATTATATCCAGGTTTAGAATGTGTAAGGACTGGACTTGATGTTGTTGAGTAGGAGCAGGTATTTTTGATCCCTCGAGTGACAAGATAAACATATCCAAACCTTGTGGAATTATCAAAGCAGCTTCTATTATCTGAGATCAACAGACATGAAGAGATATCATTCATGCATTATAGATAATAATCATCATTTGCTTGTCAGCAACATCACATATGGTTCAGATTCAGTGAACTTGCCTCTGCCTGCCTTTAGCTAATGGTTTAGATGTTTATATCAAGGAGTCCTTTCAGCATATCTGAAGTGATATGTCTTGTAAAAGGCTATGTGATTAGAAAACCACTATAATGCTTAGAATTCTGTGTAACAGATCAACTAAATTTAGCAAGACATGCTTTAAATGTTGCATGAGTTACATGATACAAATCTTTATTTACTGCTACACCAGGGATTTTGCTGGATAGGTTTTACAAGACAGAAATATTTCCTTACAAACAGAAATTTTAGGTGCAATAAACACAATGCTCTGATGTAGCATTTGTGTTCCTAATTTGTATTTGTTCTTCATATTATTTCTATATGTGCCTTTCTTCTGTTTGTATACATAAGGGGGCATGTCATGACATCCCAACCCATAGGCAAAAATTGGAAAAGGAGATGAGTGGATGTCACATGTTGCATTGCTGATTTTAATGTGTATATTCCTGACATCCAGAGAAACTGTTACTCACTTGTGTGCATAATGGGAAAAATGTTTACTGTATATAGGTAGAATGGATTTGATTATAAAGAGCAACTTTCTTACATTTTAAGTATGAAACTCAATTTATGCCAGTTGTGTTGATTTTTACTAATATATTTACTTTTCTTATAGTTGCTTACTAAATGCTGCAGAAAGTGTATCATTTATTTCTCATAATGTAGCTGTATCTTGCATTTCAGTATCCATAATATTTGTCATAATGTGCACTTTTGGCTACCCAGTTATTTTTGGCACACACTGCAAATAATGCAAAAATACACCAGCATTTTCCTTAACAACTTTAATGCAACATAAGATGTCAGCAAAGCAGAAAGAATGTTAACAGCTTCTTGACACATCAAAAATATGTCATCAACTGAAAAACCAAACTCTATGCATTATGGAATATACCTTGCTTCTTAAAGTGACAATGCTGTTATCTATTTATGTATTTCATTGCATTTTTTATCTTGATACTTATTAACCACATAAGTGAACTTGTCCAAGGACCCTTTTCATCCATTGGTGATTGACTTCAACAATTGGCTAAGCTTCTGGTGTCATTCTAAGGGGATCCAGTATCTGTCTGCCTGGGATGACATGATCGACAGACCACGATGCTTTGCCAGAGATGGCCTGCACCTGTCATCCTTGGGATTCTGAATACTGGCTAATGCTCTTGCCACCCCTATAGTGCCTTTTCTAGGCAAGGTTCAAATGATAACTTCACCACCATACAGGTACAAGCAAGCACAATCTGAGGGTAATGCTACTCAATGCTAGAAGTCTAAATCTCAAAATGCATTCACTCAAGGCACTCCTTAAAATGGAGAACACCGAGATCTGTACAGTGACAGAGACCTGGTTCAAGGCTCCAGAGAGCACCCCTGCATTACCAGGCTATAATTCATACCACACCTTTCGGCCACCTAACCCAGACTGAAACACTAAAGGTGGAGGTGTGTCCATATTCATTAAGGATATTCATACATCCAGGCTAGTTGCTCAGCATAATGCATCTGAGATTATCCAAGTGCAACTAACTCTGGGCAAGCCCACAATCCAAATTGTAACTTGCTACAGATACCCCATCATGCCCCAGGATTCCCACTCCTTATTTCTTGATACACTGAAAAATATTAGGGTACAACTCAACACCCTAATAATGGGCGATTTCAACTACCCCGCCATTAACTGGAAAAACTACTCATGCACCAACGTTTTTGCTCAACGTTTTCTGAAATTTATAAATTCCAACACCTTGGATCAATTTATCCACACCCCCACCAGGGGCAGCAATATCCTAGACCTGGTCATTACCAACATGGGTGACCAGTGTTCCACACCAGTGGTCAGTTCCTCGTTGGTCAGATCCAACCCCAAGCTAATCACTCTAGACAGCTACATCCCAACCCCACCCCCCATTAGGGAAACCACCATAAAAAAATCTCCAAAGCCAACTTCACCCTTCTTAAGACAGAAGTGGCAAACTTCACGACATTCATGCAGACAGACAATAGAGGTACAACTGCTGAATCCTACACAAATGCACTTTATAAGCATTGCACAAGTGCATCCCTAACAGAACCAAGATGCTGTCCTCCAAAAAAAGGAAGCCAATCTGGTGGTCCCCTGCCATAAACAAACTCTACAACAGAAGAAAACTGTTGCAAAAAAGAGGAAAATCCAATGATTGGAGGAACTCCCTGGTCAGCCACAGTAAGGTGAGATCCCTCATAAAATCCTTCAAAGCTAGTTACAAAAACAAAATCACCACTGATTCTAAAGACAACCACAAAGCATTCTATAGTTATGTCATACGTCTTAATGGAAACACTCAGATCTGTCTGAGTTACAGCACAGTGGCACTAAATATACAGAACCAACTTATATTGCCAACATCCTGGCAGATAGGTTCAGTGCTAACTTTACCCCCCCCCCTCACCCCCTAAGGGGCCCATCTCTATACTGGAAGAATTAAAAGTTCCTGTAATCACGGCTGCACAGGTAAAAAACACACTCTCTAAAGCCAAGAACACAGCATCCATGGCACCTGACAACATCCCAGGCTGTGTACTACACAAACTACAGAATGAACTGGCACCCCACCTAAGCACCATGTTCAGTCATAGCTTCACCTCAGGCTTTGTGCCCACTAAATGGTGCACAGTGACGGTTATCCCACTCCACAAAGGAGGAGTCACCACTTACCCCAGGAAGTACTGCCCCATTAGCCTAACAAGCCTGGTCTGCAAGGCCATGGAACGTATCATCATGGAACTTATAAACAAAGACATTGGTAATCTTCAAACTCTGGACCCCACCCAGTTCAAGTTTGTAAAAGGCAGATCATGCTCCTAAACCTGATAGACTTCTTTGAAGCAGTCACCAGAGCCGTAGACGAGGGTAAGGTGGTTCACACAGCCTATTTAAATCTCACCAAGGCTTTTGACACCATCCCCCTCTCTGGAATTATAGATAAAATCACCAAACTAGGTATAAATCCCTATGTCAGAAGACGGGTTGCCAACTGGCTCACTGACAGAACCCACACTGTGAAAGTAGCAGACTCGAAATCCGACTTCAGACCAGTGACAAGTGAAGTACCACAGGGTTCAGTCCTGGGTCCTCTCCTGTCTGGTATCTACTTTTCTGAAGTACAGGCTAACACAGAAGGTCTTTAGCTAATGAAATTCGCAGATGACTGCAAACTAGGAGCCATAATCAAAACTCCTAACGATGTGGACATCCTACAAAAGGGCCTGACTGAGACAGATGCCTGGTGTCAGTGCCACGGCCTCAAGCTCAATGCCAAAAAGTGCATTGTCATCCCCTTTGGTAAAAACTCTGTACCCATGAGCTACCACATAGGTGGTAGTCTACTTAACACCGAAAGTGTGATGAGAGACCTTGGGACACAGGTGGACAGTAGTCTCTCCTTTGATAATCACATTGCCACAGTAGTCAGGAAGTCCTTTTATGTGGCACACCTCATCACAAAAGGTTTCTCATCCAGGAAAAAAGAGGTCATTGTTCCCCTCTACTCGTCACTCATTAGACCCATTATAGAGTACAACGCCCCTTTTGGTATGTACCCTCACAAGACATCTACAACAACTGAAAAGGCCGCAGAAGTACCTCACAAAGAGGATTACCGGCCTCAAAAAGATGCTCTATGTAGACCATCTCAAAAAATTCCAGCTTTACTCTGTCGCATATCACCTAGTCAGAGGTGATCTCTGCCTAACATACAAAGCTATGTCAAACTCAGAGCTGTTGGACATGCTCCACTTAAAGAAATCCCAATCCCTATGAGCTACACGCTGTAGGAACCTAAACCTTGTCACCACAATAAACAGAACATGCTGGAGGGATAGATTCCTGTCCCAGAAACTTCTCATACTCTGGAACAAACTACCCATCTATATCAAACAAAGCTCCTCATTAGCACTCTTCAAGAAAAATCTTGGTGATTGGATGGGAAATAGAAAATTCACCCCAGGGATCACTTCTGTTTCTCTGCTCGACATGGGGCACAGGAAAATAATTTTCTTGGGTAGCGAAAGCCAGGGTACCTTTTTGGCTAGGCTTATATAGGCCCTAGGGCCAATAGCCTAGTACCTACCTATGAACCTGGGCCAAGCAGGCATGAGCACAACACCATCAAAATATTTACAGGTAAAACACATTACAATAATCTGAGGATATATTAAAATATGCAAGCAGGGTTTCAAATTCAGATAAAACAAATTATAAAAAGAATGCAAGCAAATTAAAAATATAGTAAGATGCAGGTGGATTAAAAATATGAATGACATAAAGTATAAGTGACTAGAAAAATATTCTTTAAACAGAATTTGGTTCTTTGGAAGGATCGAGACAAATGATAATGCAGCAGTACAACAGGAAGAGTACCTATTAATAAAAGAGTAAAATGTTTGTAAGTTTAAGTTGTTATGAGAAGGGAAACCCATTTCTATGTATAGAGTGTCTAAAGAGAATATATACCACTCATCTTACCGGGATCTACTTGACTCCATCAAGGTACCTCCTAACACCCTGATCCTTGGTGACTTCAACTATCCCATCATATACTGGGTGAACTATTCTTGCACTAATGCACCCTCTCAATGATTCCTTGACTTCATCAGTTCTAACGCACTAGACCAGCTCATCTCATCCCCCACAAGGGGAGATAACATTCTGGTCTTGGTTCCTACCAACATGGGTGACCGCTACATCACTCCCATGGTATGTTGTTCCCTGGTGAGATCGGACTGTCTCATTCAAAGTTTCTCTCCCACCCAATCCCTTCCCCAGTCACAATCAAGCTAAAAAACTTCTCAAAAACTGACCACAACCTCCTAAGGGAGGGTATCTGTGACTTCACACCACCGCCCCACTCAGAGGATGCAGACAGCTATGCTGAACAGTACACCAGTGCAGTATACAAGCGTCTGTACAACTGCATGGACTCAGCCATACCCAGTAGAACTAAAATCTGCTCCTCGAGGAAACACAAACCTGTTTGGTGGACATCCTCTATGAACAGGCTTTACAACAAAAGGAAGAAACTGTTGTCCAAGAGTAAAAGGGAACAGATTCCAAATTGGAAAAACTCCCTCCTTAGCCTCATCAAGCAAATTAGATCACTAGTGAAAACCTCCAAGGCCAATTATGAATTGAAACTAGCCTCCATAACAAAGGGAAACCATAAAGTCTTCTTCAGTTACATCAGGAACCTCTGTGGCAAAGTCCAGGCTTGTTCTGAATTAGTACTTAACAGTATCACTTACACTGATCTTGTTGACTTAGCCAACCTGCTACCAGATAGGTTCAGCACAATCTTCACCCCCTGTCCCCCCAAAGGCCCTTTTGACATCCCCAATACTTGTCCCGCACCTCATATCTCCATAAATCAAGTGTTACAGGCCCTATCCAAGGCCAAGAACACAGCTTCCATGGCACCTGATAACATCCCAGGATGTATTCTGCACAATGTCCATCAAGAACTAGCTTCACCATTGAGCACCCTATTCAACCATAGCCTAAGTACTGGCTTCATTCCAGCAGAGTAGGGAACTGCCATTGTCATACCCTTGCACAAAGGTGGTGCCACTACTGACCCTGGAAACAATCGTCCTATTAGCTTGACAAGTCTGATCTGTAAAGCCATGGAGTTTATTATTATGGATGTCATAAACAAAGACATAGGCCATCTCCACACACTTGACCCCACCCAGTTCTAATTCATCCTGCCTGTTGAGCCTGGTTGATTTCTTTGAGACTGTCACCAAGGCCCTGGATGAGGGAAAGTCAGTACATACAGCTTGCATTGACTTGGCCAAGGCCTTTGACACAATCCCCCACTCGGGCATCATCGAAAATCTAACACAACTTGGCATAAATCCCTATCTCATCAGGTGGGTGGCCAACTAGCTCACTGACAGGACCCTCAAAGTCAAAATAGGCATCTCCACCTCTGATAGCAGACCTGTCACTAGTGGAGTTCCCCGGGGATCAGTCCTAGGACCCCTAGTATTTGACATCTATTTCTTAGAGGTCCAGGCAAAGACAAAAGGCATCTGGCTGACCAAGTTTGCAGATGACTGTAAGTTGGATACTGTCATTGACTCCCCAAATGATGTTAAGATACTGCATGAAGGTCTCACAGCAACTAATGACTGGTGCCAAAATCATGGCCTCAAGCTAAATGCAAAAAATTGTATCATCATACCATTTAGCAAAAACATGACCCCTATTGATTACCACATCAATGGCAATGCCCTAAGCACATAACCTGTGGTGAGAGACCTGGGGCACTCAGGTTGATAACAACCTCACATTCGACCATCATGTAGCGGCAGTGATCTGAAAAGCCTTTTACTTGTTCCATCTCATAAGTAAAAGGATTGAATCCAGAAAAAAGGAGGTTATTACCTCTCTATACTCCTCCCTCATTAGGCCAGTAATTGAGTATAATATCCCATTTGGGATGTACCTCTCCAATTATTTGCACCAACTGGAAAGGCCACTGAAATACCTCACAAACAAAATCCATGGCCTCTAACACCTGTCCTATGCAGACAGGCTCAAATCACTATCACTCTAGTCGATATCGTACAGATTGCTCAGGGATGATCTGTGTCTTGCCTACAAGGCAATCTCAAACCCTGCCCTACTAGAGATGCTCCATATTTGTAAGTCTAGCTCCTCATGCACTACCCACTCAAAAGGCCTGAATCTAATATGCAACATCAACAAAACCTGTAGGAGAGACAAATTTACTCCCAGAGGCTGCCCTGTCTCTGGAATAGACTTCCCATACATGTCAAACAGAGCACCTCACTGACCCTCTTCAAGCGCAACCTTGATGAATGGATGGGAAACCACAAATTATTCCCAGGGGTTTCACCTGTGTCCCTCATTGACAAGGGTGACAGGTGCTGACTGAGGTTTCTTTTTGGGGATAAATTTTTGGCTAGGCTTGGAAGGGCACCAGAGCCATTAGCCTAGTAACCTTCTATGATCCCATGAATAGCATTATGTTATAAAGTGCAATGTAATGTATGGGTGAAGTAACCACAATGCTTAAATATAGTGCAAAGAATAACGAAAAAAGAAGTATAAAAATAGTTTAACAAAAAGGAGTTGATGTACCACTTTTCCCTAGTATGTTACATTGATAGTGTCAGGCACTGGTAGCCATTTTCTTTTATTAAGTGTATGACAATGGTGTTCATATTTACTGGATAGGTAAATGAGTCATAGAGTTTGATTTTCAGCTTTTTGAAGCTGAGTGGTATTTTCAGAGGAACCCAAGGCAGTGATGGGCAGACCATATTTAAGCCTAGGTAGATGAACATTAATGGTGATGGTTCGCTGAGCCTGTACAGTAATAAGATGAGAAATTCTGTAGGAAAGCCTTAGTTGAGTAAAACCTTTGTGA
The DNA here is from genome assembly GCF_019279795.1 of Protopterus annectens. Classification (NCBI taxonomy): domain Eukaryota; kingdom Metazoa; phylum Chordata; order Ceratodontiformes; family Protopteridae; genus Protopterus; species Protopterus annectens. The sequence continues at coordinate 151,187,899 of NC_056734.1, forward strand.
ATTTGGATTTCATCCTGTTTGTGAAAGAAGAGAAGAGAAGACAAACTGATTACATATGAGGCCTAGATTTATTTGTTCAGTGATAAAGGATAATGTGGGACCTGTTGGATCTGTAATGGAGAGTTTCTGAATTGTATTTAACTTTTAGTGTGTCCCAAAAATCATTAAGTAGCATTTGTTTTGTATTGTCTGTGACGTTATTCATATGAAGCCAGTTCCAAATAGCTGTAAAGTCAGTCGGAAGTTTGCTTTGTAGGCCAGTAGAGTCTTATTACCTTTGATTAGGACGATGTTATCAGTAAAATGGAAGCATTTGGTTTGGGTTGAGGGAGATCCTAAGAAAATACATTAAGAAAGAGAGAAAATAAAAGTGATCCTATAACAAAGCCTTGTGGGAGCTCCTTTGTGAAACAAATCTGAGATATGGGTATCTTTGTTCCTATCAGAGTGAAAGTCTGATTGGAAAGATAGTCCGTAAACCACTGAATTGCATAATTAGAGAATCCTATCTGATTGAGTTTGTGAAGTAGGAGTGGTTGACAAATATTGTTAAAGGCTTTACTAGGGTCAAGCAGACTAGTTTCAGGTATTTTGTCTTGTTCCATGTTGGACTACATCTGATCAGTAAGAGAGAAGATGGCAGTAGTAGTACTGTAACTGGGCAGAAGCCATGTTGTCAGTAACCGAGAATGTCATATTTGGTGATGTAAAAATAAAAATAAAAACAAACCAATGATAACTTAGTTCAAAACTTTATTGAATGGTGCCAGAAATAAGCATTTTTGTCTGAAACTTAAATTCTTCATCAAATTCTTGTAAAAAATCCATTCATCCAAACTTAAATAGCAATTAAAATGCCACATGATCACCCTCATTAAAATTTAAAAACATATATACCTGAAAAATGTTCATGCACAAAATGCATGTAAAATTTCTTGCTAACTTGAATGAAGCCTGTACTAAAATATCAGCAGAATATGTCTGCTGTTTAAAACAAATATTTTTATTCACTTTTAATGTCTGACTTTTCATTTAGTCCATATCTAGAGTAGCATTTAATAGTACTTTCCTTTCATATTTCTTGGTGTCCAAAAGATTTTCTGCATCACTCCCTCTAATATCATGTTCAATGTAGTCAATAACACTTTGACGATATATTCAAAAATTTGATTATAGATTTTTTTTCAAAACTTTTATTGACAGGGCAGAGATTATAAATAGGGTGATGGTCATTATGTGTGGAAGCAGAGGAGCATTTTATTGTGGGAATAATAAGAGCATGCCTGAAGCTGTGGGCAAGAATACCAGGAGTGAGGGTGGGTTGAAGATGAAGTTGAGAGGTTTGCTTAGTAAGTTATTGCCAAGCCTAACGATATCAGGATGAACAGAGTGAAAGTAAAGATGATATGAAATGTCTATTTTCTCCAGAAACCTCAGTAATGATCAGTTTCAACAATTGGTTAAACTACTGGTGTCATTCAAAGGGGATCCAGTACTTGTCAGCCTGGGACGACATGCTTGACAAGCCACGTTGCTTTGCTAGAGATGGCTTGCACCTATCGCCCCTGGGCTTTCGAATACTGGCCAAGACTCTTGCCACCCCAATACTGCTTTTTTTAGGCAAGGCTCAAAAGACAAACCCGCCTTCATAAACAACAATAATAAACAAAAACTGAGGGTAATGCTGCTCAACGCCAGAAGTCTAAACCTCAAAATGCACGCACTCAAGGCTCTCCTTAGTATGGAAGAAATCGACGTATGTGCAATGACAGAAACCTGGTTCAAGGCTCCAGAGGAGCACCCCAGCACTACCAGGCTATAACTCCTACCATACCTTTAGGTCCCAAAACCAGGACCGGAGCACAAAAGGAGGGGGTGTGTCCATATTCATCAAGAACACCCACACCTCCAGGTTAGTAGCACAGCACGCGGAATCTGAGACCATCCAAGTGCAATTGACAGCTGGTAAATTGAATGTTCAATTTATAGCTTGCTACAGATCTCCCACGTTGTCTCAGGACCCTCACGCAGCATTCCTGAGAACATTAGAAAGTATGAAGATTCTACCCAACAACATGCTACTGGGTGACTTCAACTATCCAAACATTGACTAGGAAAACTACTTAAGCTCAAACGCCCTAGCCCGATGCTTCCTTGAGTTTATAAACTCAAACGCCCTTGAACAGCTGGTTACCACTCCCAAAAGAGGTGACAACATACTGGACCTGGTCATCACCAACATGGGGAACTTATGTTCCACACCTGAGATAAACTCGTTATTGGTAAGATCAGATCACAGACTACTCACACTGGACATCCACATCCTGACCCCCCCCCCCCCAGTCAAGGAAATCAAGGTAAAAAACTTCTCTAAAGCCAACTTCACACTCCTCAAGACCGAGGTGGGAAGTGTCAAAGCTCCCAATCAAATGGAAAATGATGACCCATCGGCAGAATCCTTTACAAGTGCATTCTATGAACATCTTCAAGAATGCATGGACCGAGCCATCCCAAGTAAAACCAAGACCAACTCCTCAAAAAAGAGGAAGCCAGTCTGGTGGACCCCAGCCATAAATAAACTTTACAACAGCAGGAGAAAACTCCTGCAAGATGGAACAAAATCCCAAATAAGAAGGCATCTCTGATTTAACATCAGTAAAAAACTGCGCTCCCTCATTAAATCATCCAAGGCCAACTTCGAAAGAAAAATAGCCAATGACTCTAAGGATAACCACAAGGCCTTCTTTAACTATGCCAAGAGTCTAGGGGCAAACTCTCAGATATGCTCCGAGCTAGTGCATAATGGCCATAAATACACTGAACTAACTGACATTGCCAACATCCTGGCTGACAAGTTCAGTGCAAACTTCACCCCCCCCCTCCACCAAAGGGGCTAGCACCCATCCCAGAAGAATGTGGCGCTCCAGATATCTCAGACACACAAGTAAAGACAGCCCTTGCAAAGGCCAAAAACACAGCATCAATGGGATCTCAAATCACTATTCAAACTCAGTCTCTCTACAGGCTATGTACCCAAAGAATGGCATAAAGCAACAGTCGTACCACTCCACAAAGGTGGTGCCACAACTGACCCTGGGAACTATCACCCTATAAGCTTGACTAGCTTGGTCTGCAAAGCCATGGAACGCATTATCATGGAGCTCATTAACAGGGACACCGGGAACCTCCAGACACTGGACCCCACCCAGTTTGGCTTTGCAAAAGGCAGATCTTGCCTCCTGAACTTGGTCAACTTCTTCAAAACAGTCACCAAGGCCATAGATGAAGGGAAGG
>NC_056734.1:151196192-151248692 GCF_019279795.1 Protopterus annectens
AAACAGTAGGGACCCCAGCACCAATCCTTGTGGAACACCACTGGTAGCAGTTGTTCTGGTGGAGGTGGAGTCCCCTATTTTGACTGACTGTATTCTGTCAGTGAGCCAGTTTACAGCCCACCTGAGAGTATATGGGTTAACTCCAGCTGGGTGAGTTTTTTAATGATGCCTGAGTGGGGGTTGTGTCAGAGGCCTTGACCTCGTCTAGGTAGGCTGTATGCACAGATTTTCCTCCGTCCAGGGCTTTGGTGACAGTCTCAAAGAAGTCGACCAGTTTCAACAGGCAGGATCTCTCTTTAACAAAACCAAACTGGGTCTGGTCAAGTGTTTGAAGGTCTCCTATATCCTTGTTGATAAGGTTCATGATGATTCTCTCCATGGCCTTGCAGATAAGGATGGTTACGATAATGAGTCTATATTTCCCAGGGTCGATGGATGCATCTCCCTTGTGCAAGGGGATGACTGTAGCTGTTTTCCATTCAGCAGGGACAAAACAAGTGCTTAGGCTGTGGTTGAAAAGAATACCCAGAAGTGTTGCTGACCAGTGAGAATACAGCCTGGGATGTTATCAGTTCCCATAGATGCTGTGTTTTTGGTCTTGAAGAGTGCAGTTAAAACCTGCTGTTTAGAGATACTAGGTGGAGAATAAATGGTAGGACTGTCTTGGTGTATATGTGACTGGGACTGGGGAGAGACGTTTTCACTGAACCTGTCCACTAGCAGGTTGGCTATTTCCATTGGTTCAGTACATGTGGCACCATTCACTACCAGTTCAGTGCAAATCTGAGCTTTTCCTATAAATTTTAGATGTAGCTAAACAATTCCTTATGGTTATCGTTAGCTAGGGATGCTAATCTAGATTAGCTTTAGAGGACTTTGCAAGATGTCTTATTTACTTGTTCAAGCTGAGAAGGGTGTGCTTCCAATTCTGAGATTGTTCCTTCTTGCTGTTAGACAGCAATTTCTTCCTCTTATTGTATAACCTGTTTGTGGAGTATGTCCACCTGGCAGGCTTATTTTTTTCTTGAGGATCTTGCTTTAGTCCTATCAGGAACTACTGAGTCAATACAATTGTATAGATGTTTGCACAATGCATTGGTGTATATCCCAGTATAGGTGTCCTTACCTTCAGTGGGGACAGGAGCTTTGAATCTATTAATGCCTTCTTGTAAGAGGCTCTAGTTGGCTTTGGAGAAGGTTTTTAGCATAATTTCTCCCAAGGGGACATCTGTTGCTATTGTTACTTTGAAAGAGACTGATTTATGATCTGACATCACCAAGAAGGGCCCCACACTTGTGGTGGTATGCCGTTCTGCAATGTTGGTGAGTATCAAGTCTAGAATGTTTGGGCCACTTGTGGAGGTGCCAACTATCTCCTCCAAGGCATTTGAGCTAATGAAGTCCAAGAACCTTTGGGCAAGTGTGTTTGTCCATGTATAATTTACCCAAACTATGGATGGGTAGTTAGTCACCCATAACAAGGGTGTTTGGTTGTACTTTGACCGACTCAAGTAGATCCAAGTAGGCAGTGTGGAAAGGGGGATCTATAGCTGGAGATAACTTGGAGAGGGAACTTTCCTATAGTTATTTGCACACGGAGTAACTCTAGGGAATCATTCTGTTTAACTAATCTGTAGATGTATTTATCTTTGATGAATACTGATACTCCTCCTCCTTTAGTTTTCACTCATTCATTTTGTTGTCTGAATGTGTGGAAGGCATTATGCCCCGCTTGAACCATGTCTCTGTGACTGTACAGATGTCCACATCTTCCAAGGTGAGGTGTGCTTCCAGTGAGTGCAGTTTCATATTTAAACTCCTAGCATTTAGCAGCATAACCGTAAGGTTGTTTTTTGTAGATATTTTTACATCAGGAATTTTGTTTTTATGACATTGCCTTAAAATGGCATGAAAGCCCAGAGGTTACAGGTGGAAGCCATCTCTGGCATAGCCTTGCGATCTGTCAACCACATCATCCCAGGCTGACAGGTACTTGATCCCCTTAAAATTACAACAGAAACTAAGCCAATTGTTGTAGTCAATCATTTTTTTGTCTGTATTGCGGCATCATCCTAGGTGAAGGTAGAATGCTGCTTAAGGCTAGGGACGTACTTGCCTGGGACACATAATCAGAGAGCTCAGTCATGATTCTCTTCATGTAGTCCAGTGAGATGCATCTCAAGTCATTCACACCAACGTGGACTATGACAGAGTCATAAAAGTACCTGTTGTTGAGAAACCTGAGTGCATGTGTGATGTGGCAGATCATGGCACCCGACAGACAGCTGACAGTGACCTTTTTCATATCCAACCTGGTGAGTGGACATCTGTGTGTCTCGCAATGGCATCTCCTATGACTAAAACATTTGATTTTGTGTTTTACCTTAGGAACATGTTTTGTCAAACACTGGTGCATGTATTTGTATGTGTACTGTGATTTGCTGGGAATGTATTAAGTGAAGTGTGTTTATATTTGGGAGGTCTCAGATCTTTAGGTAGGTTTCTAGTGAGAACCTGTAGGTTTAGGTGTTGTACATGTGGTTGGTGCAGAAGGTGAAGTGTGTGAGCTGACATCCTGCTTAGTATGTGATATACTGATTTGTGAGTGAGAGAGCGTAGATTCTAGATTCTTAATATAGCTGCATATCTCACATATTGAATTTGTGTGAATTAGGAGAAGTGGGTTATCACTGTACAAGTGGCAATTGCTATATTGCTTCAGGATGCCCATGTCGATTAGGCTGGCTGAAGAAATGCTGGGAAATTGTCCATTCATGATGCTAGGTGAAGTATTGAGGTCAGTAACAAGGAGGGGACTAGAATGACCAGGTTTGGCTAAGGGACAGGAAAAGTTCTAAACTATGAGGAACTTAATGGGTAAGACTTGTGGAGAAACCTCAGAGGCTCGGCTGAGTGTCTAACTAGGCAGTGAAGCACAACAGCAAGAAACCTCCGATGGAGCACAAGCAGTTTGCATCTATAATTGCCAATGGTATCCTTCACTGCGAGGTAATGCACGGTTATGCAGTTATTGTGCACCACGCAAACCCAAGCTAATGCAGGCAACAATTAGCAATTAAATTAAACTAATTTCAAATGCTCTAACCAATAGCAGCACACTAGACTGGGCCATGGGCCAATAATCGCCACTCAGGTAGGTCCTTAGCTACACTCTTCTGTCAGTAGGGTGTAGGGGGAGGCCCTCTTTTGTGGAGGAAAGCTGGGTTAGTGCTCAGAAACTGTAAAAACAGACTGGGTCCAATAATCTGAACCAAGTTTATGCTAAGCTAAAAGTGCATGAAACAGCAAAAATACAGTAAATTACAGTTCAAAAGTAACAGTACACAGTGAAATACAATGCAAGAAGTGCAGGTCAAGTAAAAATAATACTTATCTTTCAGTAGCAGGCAGTAGATGCTTCAGATAGCACAGGATATTGCTTGTTTCTAACCTCTAAACTAACCAAAGGGCAAGCCCAAGACTGAGACTTATTCCAGCAATCCCCAAATCAGATGGTTCCTTGGCTGCACACTTCTGCCACAAGGGTGCCGGAGGGGCCTTCTTAATGTAAAATGGCTGGTTTTAGTGCTCAAATGATACCAAACAGTCTAGATTCAACAAGCCTGAATCTAGCCTATGCTATAAAATGCAGAAGTACTAGAAATTCAAAGTGCAGAAAATTGCAGTCACAGCAGTAAAAAAGTTTAAACAGAAGAACCATATTGCTTATACTGTAATATAGTACCATCTTAATTAAATGCACGTAGCTTATAGAAAGGAGAGTTATTGTACCATGTAAATGTCAGAATGGAAGCAGGGTGAAACTAATGGTAGATGGAAAAGAAAAAGAAGAGTCCAGAAGCAGGTAAGGTAATAGGCTTGCAGGAAGGATAGAAATATATACATATTCGTGCTATATACCAGTGCACAACAGCTATACATGTCTTACCATCACAAAATTATTTGGGTTCCTATTATAACGACGAAAACGCATTTTGTCGAATGCGTTTTCATCTAACCCAAAACAGCGAACAGGCAAAACAGTGAAGCGGCTATTCAGCAAATTCTTTCCCTGGGAAAGAAGTCGTTTGGCCACTTTGTTACTTTGCCATGTTTTGCACTGTAGTGTGGTCTCAGAGATTCCCTTATCCGGTATAGCTCCCGAACGTAAATGTGCAACAGTTACTGACTTTAGGGTTAGGGTGCGGGTTAAGGTAAGTGCATATATGTTTTAAACTGTTTACTTTTTTGGGGGGGGGTTAGAAGGAGGGTTAAGGTAAGTATGTGTATGTTTTAAACTGTTTACTTTTTTTTGTGTTAGATGTATGGTTGAGTTAAGTGCATATGTGTTTTCAGCTGTTTACTTTTTTTGGAGGGGGGGTTAGAATTAGGGTTAAGGTAAGTGTATATGTGTTTGGAACTGTTTACTGTTTTTTTTTTTTTTTTTTTTTTTGTTGGAATAGTGATTTCTTTCCCTAGGAAAGAAATCGCTGTTCTGAGGTGTCGACATTTTCAGCTTTCGCTGAAATAGGGTGGATTAAACATCGCTCGCTGTTTTAAGTGTTCAATATTGTAATATAGACCCAATTATTTTGCCATATTGAGGAAAGCAGCACTATAAATGGAATGGAAATTAAAGTAAATAATACAAAGGTGATACCATCCTCAGTAATTTAATGGAAAAGTTCCGCTCATGCAGATACTCATTGCTGTCCATCCCTATGCCTGGGTTTCTTCACAGAAAATGTATAAATCTCTGCCCTGTAAACTACCAGCTCTATAACACAATATGTTTGCATGAAAATAATTTTTTTTGGACAGTCTATATGTTGGTACCTTTTTGACTATTTGCATTGAGTAAGAACTGTAAATTTAATTTTATTCTTTTATATAGGAAGTGCGAATCATGTGCGACATAATGTACTGCCAGTTTTTACTAGGAGCTGTGACTGGTGTTTGGTATGATGTACTCTGTCTTTTTGACTAGGGACTGTGACTCGTATTTTATATGATGTACTCGCTCAATGTGATTTTTTTAACTGGTTTGTGCACACTGTTGTTTGCATTATTTCTGTAGTTTTTACTGGGGTACTTTTGGTATGCATTTAATTCTAATGAAGCAGATAAAATGTCTTCAGCAAAAAAATGGTGGAATACTAAGGAACAGACACATGCAACTCTCAACATGACCCAGATTGAGTCTTTGTTGTATATACTCTAGTATGGTACCATCTCAATTAAATGCACACAGCTTACAGAAAAGACAAATGATGCAGCATATAAATATGTATATAGCTCTTCCACATTATCTAGTTTTATATACTGTTTCTATAGTATGATTTCTTAAGAAGTTTAGTTTTGTTATGACACTCAATAACTACTGTTTGCAGTATGGTTCTTCTGTTTGATTATGGCAATCTGAATGCTGTTTGTGTTAAGGTTTATACAAAGTTTTGTGTTTATCATGTTTTGCTGTAACAACTATGTATGTATTGTTTGCATCTTCCCATATGGCCAAGGTTGTGCCTGAAAAGTGTCTTCATACCACTACACCTGTTTGGTTAACAAATATAAAATAGATAAGTAAGTAAAACACGCACACTAATAGAAAACAATAAGGATGTTGCATGCAATGTATGAGAATTGCTAATGCTGTTATTGCCCCTCCATGAGTTTCCATTCCCATTGAGCCCACCCCCCACTGACCCATTTGTTCACCTAGATTTCCTGTGTTCATGGACATTGATCATAGGAGGAGAAAGGCATGGATCATTTACCATTATTCTGTGGATAGCCAGGATTTTGCTGTGTCACTGAGTGTGTGCACAGGAGTAGGACATAAACAAAAAATTCTAAACCGCCCCTGATAGCTGCATAAATAATGGTCCCACTCTGCCAATCCTAGCTCCCAGAAATGTAATGTATGGGCCAGTTCACTAGGAAGGGGGTGATAGCTAGCAGGCAGTTGAGACAAAGTCGAACAAAACAAAAAAAAATGTAGTAAGTGGCTACTTGGAGGCGAAGCTTGACACATAGGGCATTGCAGGCAGACTTATTCCCTCCACAACAATGTTTTTATTTACAAAATCTTACAACTGAACAACTCAAGTAAATGAATTATCAGAATCTGTGCACTGGAGCTGTTGTTTATGAGCTATTATAAATGGGAATGGGGATGTGTTTTATTTTTTTAAGTAAATGTAAGTAGTAGATCTGCAGGAGTGTCCTTCTCAGAAATTGCCAGAAAGAATTTAGAGATGAAGGTGTGCAAGCTAGAAACTATAAATGAAGCTTCTTCAGGCACTGGCATGCTGTTGGACACAGTTCCATTCATGTGTTGCTTTTGTACAAAATGTTTGCAGCTGTTGATGTCTTAACTGAAGTCACTGTTGCAGTATTCCTGACATATCGATTGTCACCACTGATGTCCAGCCAGGTACCAAAGCTTTACCTTTGCTATTTTGTACATCCAATGCATGACCTCATCTTGTATGCATTGGGGTATAATGAAGGATGTACAAGCACAGATGCTCAGATGATCTCAACCCCACCTGAACGCAGGTCTGTTTACTGTTTAGTCGTTGGTACCTTTGCTCCATTCATTTATCCAGATAAGTACCACATTGCTGAACCTTCCTTTTTATCTTCTGATATTTTGTTAAATTTGTAGATGTCAGCTAGGAGGGGTAACAGCAATTGCGGTAGGCAGATTCTATTCAAAGATTTGCATATTAAGTGTCTTTTTTGTGTAGGCCCCAAACATGATTACAAATTTTGCTCTGTCAGTTGTTCATTCCAAAATCCCTTTTTAGGCTTTCTACTCTCAACACCTTTCTTGAGACTCAGCGTCTTAAACACGTGTCTCAATCGAAGATGGCTGACTCCACTTCATTGGACATCCCCTCTGCAGCTGAAGAAAAAACTTAAGAGGCCTTGAATGGATGCACAGTCCAATGTTTCTGACTCCAGCATACCTGCTGAGGTTTCAGAACCATGGTATGTCAGGCTGCTTCTCAGTTGCTTGCTACAGAGACCCTGTTGGAGGCTGGTATGGCACCTGTGAATTTACAGACCGCCGATACATCTAAGGAACTGTGTCTTATCATTTCAGAAGGACTGTACAGTGTCCCTAAAATTCTAGTTAGAGAATAAATCCTGGGATGTCTAACAGAGGTCAGACATGGTTCTGAACTTCCATTTCTCCTTCCTCTTCTCACAGATCCGAGTTACACTATAAATTACAAAAACAATCACACATCATTCCTACACAAGAACTGTTGTTTTGTAGGATGCAGTCTGGCCACATGCATGCCTTCCTGCCCCAGAAGGATTTCAACTTGTCAGGTTACTTCCAGAACCTCAGCTGTGCAACCCATTGCTCTGCAAGGGAGATGCTAAGGACTTGGAAAGCTTTGAAAGAGAAATTGTTTGAGTGCAGAAAATAAAAAAAAATGTTTAACATCAGGATCTAGGCATACTATGTCAGGGAGATATATTTCCATAAACACAAAATACCTGATTAATGTGAGACAAAAAATATATGAAATGGAAGAGATGTTGAACTACAACTTTGAAAACTGAAATAAACAAGCTGGACAAACAGAGTAAGCATAGTGTGAGACAAGATCAAGAAAATTTTGAAGACAATTTATATAAAGATATTGAGCATAATAGGAAACCTTTTTATAGATACGTAAGATGTGGAAGGAGTAAAGAAATACACATTGATAAACTGTGCAGATTTTAAAATGTATTCTTAGACACAACAGATTATATATTTACAAAATCTTATGCAAAACAGTTTGGCTCCACAAAAGGTGTGATAATTATTCCTAGTGACATCCAGGTAACCTTAGATAGTGGAATCAAATTAGATTATATTGAAAATGAACTGCACAAACTTGATCCAAACAATGCACAGGGAGGAGACAGAATTAGTAACAATAACCTGAGAACACTTTAGCAAGAACTTATGGTACCATTAAATCTATTTTTTACTAGGTCATATAAATATGGGGAGATTCCTCAAGACTCGAAAGATGCACTTACTAAAATCTGTCGTTAAGAGAAAGAGGAATAGGATAAGGCCAGAGTCATATAGTTACTTAAGTCTACTTTCATGTTGTGGAAAAATAATGGAGAAGGTAATGTTGGATATGTTATTGTCAGAACTGGATAGGTTGGGACTTGAAACCGTATATCAGCATCCATATGTTGAAAACAGATCTATTACCACCTGTAATATGATGTTCTATAGCAATATAATAACAGCTATGAATGAAACATTGTGATGTGATTAATATAGATTTAACTTCAGCATTTGACAGGGTCATACACAAAACACTGATTAATAAATTAGACCAACTAGGTATTGATGTACTCTTGATAACATAGATGGCTGCACGGCTTACAAATAGGACATGGCAAGTATCATACAGCAACTGGACAAGTGAAATTCTTGATATTAGTCATGGTATCCACAGGGCTCTGTCCTAGGCCCTTACTTGGTTAGATTGTATCTTTCAGACCTAACTTTTTCATCTGAGGTGTTCTACAGTCTATATGCAGATGATCTGAAATTGGGTAAACTGATTACATGTGTTTCAGATAAGGCATGTCTGCAAAATAACTTGACTAAGTTGACCATTTGGGCACAGGAGAATAATGTGCTGATAAATACATCAAAAACTAACCACATGAGATTTGGGAGATATAAATTGAAAGGTGAGTATTTAATACAGCATACAGTGATTGAAACTGTAGACTCATTTAAGGACCTGGATATATTGGTAGATCCAGCTATGAGTTTTTCTAATTATATCACCCAATTGGTTAATGATAGTTATAGAATTATAGGTTGTATAAAAAGATTTATAAAGTCTAAGAAATCTAAAATGATGAAGTCATAGTTACATTAGACCCAAACTTGAGTATGGAATAACAATATGGAAACCCTATAAGAAAACAAGCATGAGTAAACTGGAAAGAGTACAGCGGAAGTATATCAAAGGCATCCATGGATGTGAAAATTTAAGTTATTATGACAGACTAAAATATCTGAAGTTGTACAGTGTCTCTTATAGATATCTAAGAGGAGATCCTATTTAGGTATTTAGGGCATTTAGAGACAACTACCTCTAGGAATGTTTGGGGTTATCAAAAAGTACTAGAAAATCATCACATAACCTATGTAGAAGATTCTTTAGGAATGAGAAATGTACTTATTGGTTCTCTGAGACAGTAGCTGATGCATGGAATAGACTACAAAACTACATTAAAGCAAGTACTAGTTTAGATATTGTTAAAAACAACCTGGACACATTATGGGAACAAGTGTTTTGGTATATTGGCAAGCTAGAAGGGCATTAATGCCCATGCTTGAAATATTTGTATGCATGTATGTATGTAAGGACTTTGGGGTTCATGGCAGCTACCATCCCTGTGATCCACTTGGCCAGACTCCACATGAGAAAAAAAATAATGTGGTACCCGAAGTCTGTGTAGTCCCAGCACAGTCACCCCTTGGACATCCTAGTTACCCTCCTCCCTTGTCTCAAAAGGGAGCTTATGTGGTAGAAGATACAAGTAATCCTCAACCCAGGATTACCTTTTACTCTTCCTCCTCCTCTTCAACAGGTTCACACGGATGCCTCGAACACGGAATGGGGACATGGACAGGATTACACCTATCGCAGGGAAAATGGCAATCCCATTTCCTGAAAAAACACATTAACCTGAAAGAAATGAGGGCTGTTCTGCAAGCTCTTCAGATTTTGCCCACCTTTGGAGACCAAGGCCACTTCAGGAGTACACAGACAACAGCTCAATCATGTGGTACATCAACAAACAGGGAGGCATCAGGTCTTACCAACTTTGCAAGTCAGCACAGTAGGCTTTGAATTTGGCAACACAAATGAACATCATTCCCATAGCCACATACGTCCCAATCCAGGACAATGTGCTAGCAGACTTCTTAAGTCACTCCCTGGAGGACCTCTATGGGTGGACCTTGAATGCATCGCACTTTAGTGAGGCACTCCCCAGAAATACTTCTTTGTTTCACCAAGCAGCCATCAGTCCCCCCAGTTCTGCACCAGAGACCCTTGTCCCATAGCATGGAGGACAGATACCTTCTCTTTCCATTGGACAGGGAAGTTCTTCTATGCCTTCTCTCTGCTGCACCCCTTCCAAAAATTATTGTCAAGGTACATCCAAGCTCCTGTTAGTGGCTCCATTTTGGCCAAGGCAACTTTGGTTACCCCTGCTATTTCACTTGGGAAAAGGAAATTACAAGAGGAATCCTCTACAGCAAGACCTGAATACTCAGCAAAAAGGAATGATGCTCTACGTGAATCTTCCATCCCTCAGCGTAACCCAGTGGGTGATAGCATTTTACTCTCTCAAAGACATCTCTTCTCTGAAGAGGTGGTACAAGTCCAACTGCAGGCTAGGAGACTTACCATCAGAAAATCTTACATGACTAAATGGTAAAGGCTTTCCTTCTGGTGCTGGAAACATAGTCAGGATCCATTCTTAGCACAGGCCTATATTGTACTGAAATACCTCTGCAAGCTTCTTTGATCAGGCTTAGTCCACTCACCCATTAAAGGTCATCTGTCTGCTATCAGTGCCTATCTTCCTGTTAGCCCTCCAGTTATGGTTAGGCCAGAGGTCATGCTTTTCCTCAGGAGATTTCTGCATCTTAACCCCCATAAGGAAACTTATCCCTTAATGTTGTGCTAGAAAAGTCTGTGCTTCCTTTTGAGCTAGCTTCCTCCACTTCTCTGAAATTCTGTTTTTGGAAAATCATCCTCTTGTTGACCCTCACCACTGCCAGGAAAGTCTGACTGACATTTTGTTTTTCTCATTTTTCACAGAGACATTGTGACTGTCAGGGCTAACCCATCCTTCTTACCTGAAGTATTGAATGAACTGCCTGTCAGTCAGGCCTTTCATTTCCCACCTTCTTTCCCAGTCCTCAAAGTGGGAAAGGATCTTGCATTCTCTGCACATTCACAGACAACTCAAATTTTACTTGGACAAAACTAAATCCTTCAGAAAGATGACCAGCTGTTTGTATCCTTTATGGTCGTAAGCTGGGACAGCCAGTCTCCAAACAAACCTATTGCATCCTGTATTTCAAAAGCTGTTTATTTCTGCTACTCCCACCATAGTAACAGCTTACCTTCCTACCCCATTCAGGGCCTTATCATATCTCAAGGCAACCACTTGGTTCTCTCAACACACCTTTATCAAGCACTACAAAATCGATGCTTTCTCCAGATCCAGGTCAGCCTTTGCAAGGTCACTGTTGTCTGAACTGCTGGCCAACTGTTCTTCTCAATAATCAACCACTTTTCCTTCCCCCTTCAGCTCAGGAGAATCACCCATATGTCAGGAGTACTGCAACAGTGACTTCAATGGATACAGCACAGTTGTGTAAGAACTTACCATAACTGTAGATGTATTATTGATGATTGTTGCAGTTTTCCATCCCACTGTCCATCCCTTTTTCTTATTCACTTCCATCTTCAATTCTCTAGCCTTTGCTGTCTTACAGGGGTACTGCAGAGTTTTCTTACCAATTTGAGCTGCGCCCCCCTAGATGACCAGTCTCCTCTCTCAGTAGTCTTCAGGCAGCTGACTTGAAAGATACATGTCCATACGTCTGTCTTTATACCTCAGTGCATATGAGCTGAGGGCATGCATCAGAAGTACAACCTAAGGAAGGTAAAGGTTTGATACTCTGGCTGGACATCGGTGTTGATGGCCCATATTTCAAGAATACTGCAATGAGTGATCAGTAGAACTTCTATAGTTATGGTAAATTCTAACACGACTGCATACTCTCTAGCTACAATACACTTATCATTGTCAACAATGTTATTTATTTATTTTCTATTTGCTTGCTGACATAGAACACCGATCCAAAGTGACCATTTTCAGGCTCAGCATGGAAGTTACAAAGATAAAAAAATAGAGATTGCTTTAGTAAAATAGTTTTTGGATAAAAAAAAAAAAACATGAAGTAAGTAGATAAAACAGAGATTATATTCCTAAAACAGAAATTATGCTGAAAAGGTTGCATGCACAGTGCTTAAGTTATATAAATAAAATAATACATATAGTGTCTAAACAAGCTTATCTTATTGCAGGTATGAACTGAGTATTGTATGCAACATGCACAATGTAGGGAGCTGGGATAACATCTCTTAAGTGTAAAATATATACAATTTGTATGGATATGCGATAGCATTTATTAAATGAAGACAGATGACTGCACCTCTTGTTAAAATAATGGCACAGACCAGATTGAGTGTCTTTTTGTAACAAGGTTACATGTGATAATGTCGTGTAGCTTACTGTCTCACTGAAGAGAGCTTTTCATTTAGAACTAATTGATTCTTGAGCAAAACATTTCTAAGTACAGAATATCTCTTCAGTTATAGCAAACATATTGTACTGCAGTAGGGATTCAGTGTCCCAAAAAGAACATTTTATGATATGATATGATATGATATACGTGGTTCTTCTGAGGGAAGGAGAGCAACCAAATAACTCACGACAAGAGAGTTACTACAAATATTTATAAAAAAATATGTCATTTAAATTTACAATGCAGAGATAAGCTAGAACCAAGATGACTGCCAGTGAATTACAGATTACAAACAGGGTAATATTTCAGCATCAGAGGATAATTGTTACATTTATACCATAAACGTCCCCACCATTAGAGGCTGATCCTGTTGTGTGATCACTTCTTTATATTGTCTGTTAATATTAAGAAGTGGCAATAAGGGTTTCAGGCTACCACTGTGATAGACTCTGTTTTGATGAAAAGCTTCTGCGAAGTAGAAAACAGCCGTGCATATATCCGCTTGTTGGGAAGCAGTGTGTGCCAAGTGTTTCCTGAAATGATTACAGTTGTCAGGAGTAGGAGGACATACTGTACTGCACTGCTCAGCAGCAGGTCCTGTTTACTGAAAAGCAGGACATGTCTTACTCTGCTTCTGTTCATCTGCAGGCATTCTTCCCTGAATTATGTCATTAACCAGTGATCATTTAATAGCTTTTTATTTTCTGTTACCTTAAATCAATATATGTTTTTGTAGCCACTACAATCAACCAGCTAAGTCAGTGAAGCAATGGCATTCCTGAAGGATAATCATTTAGTAATGTAAAGACATTAATGTAAGCCTTCTTTGATGCATGTTGCTGTTTAAATGGCCTATTTGTCAGCATTCACATTTATCCAGGCAGCATCTCTTAAATGTGGGCAGAGTGAGTGTTTTATTATTTGCATTTTGTTGTCCGGGTTAGCACACTAATCACATAATGCCATGTCTTAGCTTGTTTATAGACTTTGACCAAATATCTGAGAATTTATTAGAATTATTACTGTCTAATAAAGCAAGAAGTAATTATACACTAACAGTACTGAATAAAAAACACGGAAATATGCCCTGCTTTTTCCTGCTTCCTGGAATACAGGTAGAATGTAACAGTTTACAGTGGCAGTCCCTTAACATGACCTTTAATAGATGTGAACAAATGTAAAATCAGCATTGCAGAGTTGTATGACTAGTGTTTTACTGACCCGTATAAGGCAACATGTCTCATCACTTCATTTACCATTTCTCTTGGCAGTCAGAAGATGGTTTAATTCATGTTCTTTTGCCATTCTAGGGCATGATAAATTTCTTTTTGCACTTATTTTACATCTCTTGTAACTCCAGTTTTCTTGTACTGTTAAAATGAAGCATGTATAAACTACGTCTAACCCTGAACTGTCACTTTTCATAACTGTGCTGTTAACAGCTATGAAGGAGGCAAGTCTTATCGTAAACATCTACCTCAGTCAGTCAGGCATATAATCATTTAAAAAGCTCTATTAGGCTAGCTTAAAGCTAAAAAGTGACAACATAATGTAATCTCTGATGTTTATATTGCTCTGTGATAACAAGAGATGACAAATAATATGTTTTGGCATTACATTTCTGTTGCTGCTTAGGAAAGGCACTGACTTGTCTTTTGCATTACATTAGTCTCTTCCACCATCAAGAATGTGTAATCCTGACAGTGAGCACAAAAATGAAGACCATGGCAGGGGAGTTGCAAATAGATCAGAGCAAAGCCCAGTCCCAGCCAAACAACAAGGTCCACTGAAATTGTTTTAGCCAGCCAACATTTGTGGGGTGTGATGCTCAGATAACTGTGAAGGGGGGGGTGTGGGCTACAGTTAGTACATTTGAGGGAAAGATGAATATGGTAAACTGGTAGGACAGTTTAGATCAAATAGCGAGGTGTAGAAGGGGCAATCAGTCCAAGGGATTGACCATTTCCTGACAAGCGACAGATGAAACTTCCCATCCTAGCGTCTTCCTCTTAAAAGCAAATGTCTCAAGTTGGCTTGATACCAAGGCGTGTTATATGGGCAGGATAGAGAAAAATACCAGTAGGATAGATAAGGGTTATATTGGTTTAAGAAGTAATTTCTTGTTTTTCTCATGGGATTTTCAGGTTTTCACCTTTCTTAATAGGGACTAGCCAGGCGATGTAGGTTGTCACAGTCAAGTGACAGAAGACAGATGGGCCAAACAAGGGCTGTAAATAGGAGGATGCAGAGCAGTCTGGTACTCACCAAGGTGGGCATTGCCTTTATGGAGGTAGCCTCTGACAGACCATACATAATGTGTTGAAATTTGATGTAAAGGGGGCTAACTTTTTATGAATTGGTTAGAAGGGGTGGATATAAAAGTGCAGTGTGATTTACTTAGGGGACTCCGGTTTCCTCCTAGGCATTCTGTCTGGTGCACATCACGTTAAATTACAATCACATACAGTGATTTGCCTGAGCTGTTTTTTTTTTAAGTGCTCTAAGATCAACTGGATTAATAATAATGCCATTCCATATATTTGTGTGTGTGTGTGTGTGTGTGTGTGTGTGTGTGTGTGTGTGTGTGTGTGTGTGTGTATGTACATGTGTGTGTAATGATACTGTATGTTATGCATTTTTGTGCACAAAAAGGAAGACCATAGTAGGGTGGGGGTTGTAAATAATGAGGTCTGTAAATTGACAGAACAGATCAATGCTGTATCTTAGGCAGTGTAGTTTGTCATTACTTTGTTGTTGTTTATGAAAGTTACACATTTGCCTTTTTTATTACACTAGTTTCTGTCTGTAATAAATACGTTACAGGATAGATGTTCCAGACAAGAGTATACATTACAGGTTAGATCAAACCATGTGGAGAAAACAAGGAAATAACTAGTGATTACATCGCATGCACAGTTCTGGTAATAAATAGTTATGCCTTGTACAAAAAGTATTTTACTTTGATGGTCAGATAGTTTCATGGTATTAAACATATAGACTGTTATTTTGTGACCACTTTTAATGAAACAGTCTTGCTGCTGAGTGTTTCTGATCTTGGTTAGTGTTGTTACCTTAGAGTGCTTGAGTCTCTGGTTTGGTTCTTGGATGTATTCAGCACTTGATCTGGAATGCGATAACTTATTGAATAGTGCTGTACTGACAGTTGTAATAGTGAACGCAAAAATCCAGAAATGGCAAAGTACCTAAACTTCACAATGTTGCACTTAAACTACCTAAAAATAGCAAACCTGTACTTTATGAATATGATGTGAAGGTACGCAGTCATAAATATCACTGTTAATGAATCTTGGAAATGAGCAATAACATGGATCCTGCTTGGGGCAAGTCCATAACAGGAGCTCATAAGATTTTGTAGACAGTGTGTTAAGTTTCCATCTTAATGGGATGTAATAGTTGTCACCATTTACTCACTGACTTCAGTATGCTATTGCGTGCTGTGTAAACAATTAATATACCCTGACAGTACACCATGGGCTCCTTCTCTTTTTTGTCCCCCTGATTGCCCTTTTAATTCTGCTCTGCTGGGAAGTCCCCTGAGTGTGTCCAGGCTTTTGTTCTGGATATTTAAAAAGGTGACTTGACTTAATTATTTTCCTTGGTTAATTGTTATAAGTATAAATAAGAACCTACATGAATAAAAATAATTCTTGTACAAAAAAAAAGAAAATGTATTATAATGTATAAGTATGTATTGGGTAAGGCCAATGTAACACCAAGTGGTATAGGTTAATTCAAGCACCAAAAGGGAAATTGGCTAGGATTAACATGGCCTGCAAGGGCAACTAGTCTAGTACTTAACTATGAGCATATAAAATGCAGTCAGTAAAATATAAGAATCAAAGAAGCATATCATAAATCTGACCTGAGATACATTTATAGCAAAATGAAAAAATGAAGCTAATTAAAAAAGGAAACATAATATGTAAATTCTGCATATTTAGTTGATGTGAGATAAAAAGGATAGTTAAAAACATATATATTTATTTTTCCACTTGTGTGTTCTACTGGCACAGTAAAGTGATTGTGGTTATTAATGGAAATAGTTCTGTCCAGGATGAAACCAGGTCAACGGTGTCAAGGATTAGTGGCATGCCTCGCATGTGGCACCCATTGCCGCCCTGCCACTGGCTTTCTCGTGACCTACATGAGATAAAATGAGTGTAAGAAAACAAGTGAAATAATGAGTGATTTTTTTCTCAGAAGAGACTGAATTTGAAATCCCCAGTTATTTAACACAGTGTCTCTTTCTGACATTATCCCATATCTGCAGAAACATTAAAGTGTGTTATGTTATTTTTTACATATGAAATAAATCTTTATTTGCAAAAATATGCTATGAAGCAGCTTTTTTATGTGTCTTCATCTTATTTCAACACATCCTCAAGCTAATTCAGGAATTCTGTACCCATTTTAAAATTAGAGATCATTTATCTCTGTCAAAGTATAAACATCTGCACATACTCCTTCCACAGAAAATGAGACGAGATGTTTCTAAGATGAGATACTTCATTTCAATTACAGTATGACTGTGTCATTTTACTAAAGACATGTCTTGTCTAGAGAAAGCATTTTATGAATCACCTTAACTATTCCTTAATATAGGTAAATAGGTAGCTAGATAGATATGTAGATAGCTAGATAGATAGATATATATCTGTATATATTATATACACACTCTGAATTATGTGGTGAATACACTGACTATATATACAAAAATTCCTGCATGCCTCTGAAAATTGCACGTCTCTGGCTTCTACTCAGATCCTTAGAAAAACTCCTGTCGCATGTTACACTAGTCGCCAACTCACACGACAGTGCTCTCTACTCCCCCTACATGTCTAAGTAGTGAAAGTCCCACATACCATCTCTCCATAAAGGCAGAAATCCACATCACTTTAAAAACCTTATTAAAATCACATCTCTTTGAGAACCGGAACTGTTATTGCTCATCTACCCCTGTGTAACTGTACTCTGTTCTTTGATTTGGTCCCCTTCAGTAAATATCTGCCCCTCTTCTATGCCTAAACATCAAACCTATAAAAATAATCACACAATCCCCAATGTTATAAGAGAGGGAGGGAGGATGGGTAGCAAGTTCACACCAAAATCTGATCCCTTACCCAATTACACTCACACAAAACCATTTAAGCCCCTCCTTGCACTTACCTCATTTCTTCCTAACCCTCCTACTTTCACAATTTAACCCTTCCATCCCCACCACACTAGCTCTCTTCCTATTATTATTCCTACCTGACCCTCACCTGAAAATGTCCCTGGACAAATTGGTGTGTTCCCAAACCTCATTTGTCCCAGTTCCCTTCAATAAACACACCACACCAAATGATATTTGATGACCTTTTTTAAACTTCCATAAACATAACTATATTGAACATTTTAATTTATTGATCACAGCATGAACATCCATATAACCATTAACTAAGGGCAGTGTAACTTCGCTCAGCCTGACCAAATAAGCAATGTCCTCACCTCCACTTGCTTATTGTACTCACCTCTGCCTGCTTATTTACTTATCAAGCAGTGCCCCATAGCTCACTTTCATTCACTAACTCATTGAGTTATCCAGCCAACACCAGAGAGGGAAGAGAAGATGGACAAGCCTGTCCCTCTACTCTGCCAACCAGCTTGCCACAGGCTGTTCCCTCTCATTCACTGCAGAACCTTCAGCAAAGTCTCCAAACCAAACGTAAGTGTACACTAAAGAAGTCCAAACCAAAATCATCCAGGTGTACCCCATCCTTACTGAACCACAATGGATCATTGTCATCGACACCCTGATGTCCTGTCATATAACTACCCAAAGCAGTCAGTTGCCTAACTAGCCTAACATTAACAAACCAATGAGCCCTATCCAAAGCCAAAATAACTGTGGTACTACCCCTGAATATAGAATACACATACCTGGGTATCACCTCTTTAAAATAAACAGACCCTCCTTATCCTAACTACCAAATGTAGCTTTAGAATTATGCCCAGATTGTCACCTACCAAATGTACAGCCAAGACACTAAGGGGCTAAATGTCACCTGAAACAGTGCAAACCCAATTGCGGACCATCCAGCCTAACTGCAGTTCCCTTTTGCTACCCAATGGATACAAATATGACCAAAATGAGATTTCCTTTCTTAGAAAATTAATTTAATAGCAAGCCAATCACCATACCCAATTATCTGCTATAGGACAAGAAAGCATTTGATGACCAACAACCACCATCTTAATAACTTCAATCAATATGCCTTCCCTCACTAATTCAGATACTCATCCAATGCAGAAAGAATGATTGAAAACCTCTCCTCCAAAACACCAGTGCACCAAAAAGCTCTCCTCATCAAATCCCAAACAGATTGCACGTCATCACCTTTCCCCTTATAGATCAATCCCCTTACAGAACAAAAAGGAGTCCAGTGGACTCCCACCATGAGACCCACAGCAACCTCTAAACCCAACTCCCCCAGACACAACCACTCATTCCTGTCCTTTCCCAATACTAGCTGCCTGCCCTTTCCAACTAATCCATTTTAGATCTACCCATGCAAATACACATGGAGGAAGAAAACTGATAATCTCACCAGACTAACAACCAAAAGAACTCTGAAATCATAAGAAATCCATAACACATCCATAAAGTGGACATCATACTAAGTATAGTCCAGTAAATCTCCATTTACCAATGTGAACCCTGCAAAAAAACCCCTTCAAACCTGACTTGTCAATATCCATCATCTGGCAGTCTTCACACTATCATCCCTACCCTACCTTCACATCATGGACTGCATCCACTAAGACTCCCTAAAAAAACAAGGCCTTGCTTGGGCCTTCAAACTTCTGCCTGGACAATGGAACCCAGTTCCACACACATACCTTGCAATGCTCTGTCATACCATTCACTTACTCTTAAAAAAGGCATCCAGGTAACGTACCTCTTCTAACTGCCCACCCACTGCTGCCAAATCCAATGGAGAACAGTGCTAAACTCTCAAAGTAACACAGGCCACTGAGCAACCTGTCAGCATAGCCTTGCCAAAGTAAAACTTAAACCCAGCTACCATACCCACAAAGTCTGACCTAACTTCATGTTTTTGTGACTTCACCCCCACCTATGGACAACTCCCAACTCCCCATAAACAAATCACAAACATGTTTCACCCTACCCCTAATGTACCTCACCTTCACATGTCCCCACCCTACTCCCAAGCTGCACCAACTCTGACGTGCCTAAATGAGCACCTAATAAAGCAGGTTTACCTGAAACCTCATTGTGCACCACTCCAGTGGCCGGAACATCTACCACAGCAACATCTGTCACCTGTCGGGTACACTGTATTCAGGCCACCAGCTGATGCAAACTCTGTGCTCCCCAATCTGCAAGTGAAAAGAAAACTGTAAATCATCTGCACACACCTAAAACCAAAACTTCTTAATGACAGCATTAGGCACTGCTAAGGGCCTATCTTGTTCATCAACTGCTCAACCACTACACTCCCTCACACCCCCTGTCCTCAGTAACAAGGTGCTGCCTTATTTCTCAGCATATCCTTTTGCAACCAGCAAGGGAACATACAAAATAAAATGTGGCACATAACACAAACAGCAGTAACCAAAACTATGCAGTTAAATTACACCTATTAAAACACAGAATGTAAAGTGCGCTACCAACTTGAGTATATTACTATGCAGTGCAGATGAGGGATAATTTAAATATTGTAATAAATGGGTTACCTTATGATTTCCTTAAAAATCAAATATAGCACTATACGGCCCACGTTACCTTATTTTGTAGAAACAGTCTTAGGAGAATTTCTGTAGGCAAGCACTACAAGAATATTGCAGCAAAATCACTCTTGCATAAATTAAAAGTTTAAACAAAAGTACATATTTATCTCTTAAACCGTGCTTAGCAGCTTCTCCCGTATGCTGCTTTGTTCTACAAGTGGTCCGTCAGCAACATGTACACAGCAAGGAAAGATGCTTAAACATGAGTAAAATACATCTATAACATACCCATACCTCTCAAGTGTAACTAATTTCGAGGAACTTTCCTCATTTGGAGTCTTAAAAAGTTCATGTTCCTTGAAATTCCACATTGAGTCTGTCACCCATTCAGTGTAAGCAAGTTAACTGATATCAATGTAAATATAACAGCATCATATTATTTCATTAAAAGCCTATTCGAAAAGTAAAATTGTCACAATTTAACCATCCTATGAGCTTTTTAGTTAAAGCTGTTAGTAAGCAATTAGTAAGTGCTCCATATTTTGTCCATTTATTCCCCATTATGAGAGGCAGTGTTCCTCATTTTGGTGATGGATGGTTGAGAGCTATGAACATACCCCTAGATAATTTTGGTCATTCAAGCTGCTACAAAATGCTCCAGCACTGCTTCTCAAATCTCCCACATTCTACGATTACAGTGGGGACAATAATCAGGGCAAAGAAAAAATTAAACCATTCCCTATCCTGCAACAGCATCCGTGTTATAGGGAAGGCTTTAACAAACATAACCCTGTAACATTACCAAGCTTACAACAGATTTCAAATGAAAAGTGTGCACGTAGTAGCAGCACTTGCAGTCATGGAAAAGTGACCATCTTCACTCAACCAGTCGTTCTCACAAGATACAAACACATGTAGACCCCTCTCTACTGCATCCATTTACTTACCACTTCAACTTGCTGAAAAGGCGCCATACTTAGCATTATCTCCATTAAACACACTTTGGCTACAAATTTCTCGTGAATAAATTAATGCAAGGTGGCACAAATAACATCTGATTGTGACCATGTGAGTGAATGGATCCAAGTATGCTAGTAAATCATGAAAAAATTATATTCACTGAAATTCTGACCCCACACCACCCAGAAACTGCCAGCCCACCCCACTCCCGACACAAAAGCACCCTCCCAAGTTTTAGAGCAATGTTAAAAGCGAGTCCCTGTCTGTGCTGCCTTGCTAAACACTTACCTTTCCCTCAACTTCTTAGAGAAAGTGATAGAAAAACTTAACAATTAAGCCCCTTCATACATAGCAGGCTCTGCAACCCCAAATGACCCTCAGTCACAGATGGGAATCAAACCCTTTACCTTGTGTTTATGAGGCAAACACATTATCACTATGCCAACCCCTAAACATCTGCTTTATGGTACCTGTCAGGTCTGGGAACTCAAATTCAGGAACCCTGCAAAGTTTGATGAAGAACAGAATTAAAGTATAACATAAAATCTTGCCATTCTGACACATCTGGGCAGTAAGTAGAAAGATCTGCTCACTTCAAATAGCAGTAAAAGTGTACATCTCAAACCACACCTCTCAATCTCTTAGAACAAGAAATCTGGACAAAGCAACTAATAAAAGTGGGACAAAGGCCCAAAAATAGGGCAAACTCTCAGATATTGCTCTTACAAACCTTGAAAGCTGATAGAATAACAGGTTTTGCACCAGCATGAATTTCTAAAGGTTATGAAGTCTGAAACTCAAATCACTGTCATTATTTACCAACATCAGTCTCAAATGATTTGATACTAATTTGCCAGAAAACCAGAATATTATAAATACAGACCAAAATTATAAGGCAAAATCTGGACATTCTGCAAAATCTGTACAGTTGAGAGGTATTGTCTCAGCCTCTTAGAGCAATAATTCAGGACAAAGCTGTAAACAATGAAAGGACAAAGGCCCAAAATAGGGACAACCCCTAAATACTGCTCCTACAAAGTTATAAAGCCAATATAATAACACAGCAGAATGAGAATGAAGTCCGAACTCAAAAGTCTGTCACCATCTCCTGACCTCGATTCTCTGTAACATGGCATTGCTTTGCCAGAAGGCAAAAAACAAATGAGATTTCAAAATGTAAAACATTTATATAAATTTTAAAGTCCGAGTAAAATTATATCCATACTCTTTGGAAGCATGGAGTAGCTGATCTCTGAAATTATCATCAGTTAAAATCTAATTAATTTGACTCTGTCAAAGCATTATATGAAACGTACTGATTATTGAATATGGAAGATGCCCATTTCCTACTAGCATGACATTCCCACAGTCTCCTAATGCTAACAGGGCCCAGTACTGCTAAATTGTTTTCTCAGCCATCACCATGCAGTCATGTTAACTGATATAACAAACCTTAACCTGATATGATAGAAGCAGCTCCAGCCGCAACTGAGCATGCTCAGCAAAATCTGCTAATCATGGCAGTTTCCCACTCCAACCACCACTGCAAACCACCACCGAACCTAAACCACAGGCCAATCCACTGGAAACTAACTGAATTGTACAGCATCAGGCAATAACAGGTTTTGCATTAACAGAAACTTTGTGATAGTTATGCCATCTGGATCAAAACTGTCTGCCATTATTTCCTGACTTCGAGCCTCAATAATTTGTACACCCCAGATTTGCTAGAAAGCCACAATTTTATGAGAAATAGACCACAAATATCAGGCAAAAACTAACACTCTGCAAAAATCTGAACAGTTGAGATGTATGTCAGAAAGTAACAGAACAGGCTGTCCCCTTGACATCTGGCCTACACTGCACATACGCTGTGAATGACCACTATCCTGGGCAGCTTGTGAGTCTTGGCCTGAGAAAATGACTTTCTCAGCTCGGCTGAACCATACCAGCGACAATAAAGACCTGCAGCATCAAATCACCACCAAAAACGGTCCATCATAGGCACCAAAACAGAAAATATACACATCACCAAACTACCTTAACACCAGAATGAGCCACACCAATACCATGATGACAAGACACAGCCCACCAAGACTCTGATTCCACTCCAAACAGCACAAACACCCAGACTTCACTCACTGTTTCCTTCTCTCTCTTTCCTTTATAGTTATATCAGAACTACAATAGCCAATCCACCCAGACAAGCCTCCTCCACCAAAGGAATGACCACAGCACTATTGCAACACTGACTTAAGAACTGCACACCACCAGCAGTAACAAGGACAAAAAAACCTCCCTAGAAGCACACCAATCAGGAAGCTGTGGGTGAGGAAAGGAATCCTTAATGCTCCCTGACCTCCCTGCCACAACCACCCACACAAACCTACACTGCCAAAATGCTAACTCATACAGAACAGATGCTCAACCAACAATGCTCACCTAAACCCCTGCCTTGAAACAACTCACAATAAACTGCAACTCTGTCAAATTACACACACAAAAAAAAAATCACAATAGGGACGAAGTTTTAGTCGCTCTTATAAAGTTAGAAAGATTATGTAATGACTTCAGTCTTCAGAATTTTAGGAGCTAGCCCAATAAAACAATTACTAGAGAAAAAAAAAACAAGCTCATCTAAGCTTCCTGACCAAATCTAGACTAAGGCCTACCTGCACCACAGTACCTACTGTTCATCGGGGATGTAGTACTTGCAGCAGCAAGTTCACACCAAAATCTGATCCCTAACCCAGTTACACTCACACAAAACCAATTAAGCCCCTCCTTGCACTTACCTCATTTCCTCCCAAACCTCCTCACCACCCTAACCTTCTTCCACTACCATCTTAACTCCCATAACTATTCCTACCTGACCCTTCCCTGAAGATGCCTCTGATCAAATTGGTTTGTTCCCAAAGCTAATTTTTTCATATTTCTAATCTTTTAACTGTTACACTTTCTAACTTCACCTCCTGTGTTTACTTATCTTCATTTCACTTTCCTCTCTTTATTTATTTACTCTACTGTTTCCTCTCCCTCGCCCTTTATCTGACATGCCTGTACCTTACAGATTGTATCCTTTCTCAGCAGTGTATCACCATGTCCTTTTTTCCTCAACAAAATGTGCTTATATTGTAAATATGACTGTTCTGCACCCAAAAATTCTACTTACAACTCTCTGTTCTTCACACTCATATCATGATGTAAACTGGCTCTCTGTGTGAGTGTTTGAACACTTTTACTCCAGCAAAATGTGCATTTATTGTAAATATGATCAGTTTACCATCCTAAAAAAATGTAACTTTTTTCTTTATTATTGCAATGATAAAAAAATGTTTTTTATTGTAATACACTCCCATTTACAAGTTGTTGTTCTGCACATTGATGTTACTGTATTATAAATCTTCTGTGCTTTTATCTGATTTAACTTCTGTGGAGCTTTTTTCCCCATGCTTTTTCTGAAAGGGGGCCTTTTGTTGATTTGTCTGGTGAACAAATGCAAATAAAATGAATACTAAATGCATATGCACGCTCACACACACACACACACACACACACACACACACACACACACACACACACACACACACACACACACACACACACACACACACACACACACACACACACACACACACACACACAAACACACCTGTCTGTTTAGCGACTTTCTCAGGGTTGCACAATAGGCAAATGGAAGCTGTAGGTAATGCTTTGTATAATTTCATGATCTAAAGAGTCACTCTAAGATAATGCAAAGGATTTCAACTTGGCCACCTAGCACAGCAAGCGATATTTCATGTTCATTACTCAGATTATGTAACGTACATTAATGGACTGTAACTGGGAACCTACATAGTGATTTCTCATTGTTTAACAACTTTATAGAAAGTATATTCACCACAGAACAAAATATTGTAGCTGCATTATATTGTTAATGTAGTTTGTCTTCAAGTATTGGAGTTCATTTGAATATAGTCATAGTCCATGTGGGTGTAAATGACCTGAGACATACTTCTCTGCACTATATGTGATGGAGGTTTCATACTATGTTCCCAGGCCAGTATGATCCTAGCATTGAGTAACATTCTACCTTCTCCAGAGATGATGCCACAGTACCAATAGAAAATAATTGAATGTAATGATTGGCTTAGTTTTTGGTGTCATTCCAAGGGGGTACAATACTTGTCTGCCTTGGTGGATATGGTAGACAGACCACTCTGCTTTGCCATGGATGTTCTGCACCTGTCCTACCTAGGCCTTCCATACATTTAGACCAGCCATGGCACAGGTAAGGTATAAAGGTGGAGCAGTTTCAGCTTACATGAAACACAAACAGATCTCAAGGCTGGTCAAACAGTGTGACACACTTGAACTTCTCATCTAACTAATCATAAGTAACATCCCATACCATATTCTTATAAGCTATAGACCTCTTTCCAAGAACCAAGAAGCCCATACCACATAACTGAATGCAATGGAGACATCCCCCTTTCAACCCAACACAGTATTCATTAGTGACTTTACCTACCCCAACATTAACCGGGAATCATACACAACCTCAAACATGCAGGCACAGAGATTCCTGGACTTTAACAGAAACACTCTGGAATAGCTAGTCTACACACTCACCTGAAGTGCAAGTATCCTTTAGCCTGCCCTCACAAACATGGGGGAACAATCCACTCCCCCAATATAATGTCCTCATTGGTCAGGTTGGACCACAAAGCTGTCTCCTTTCAAGTAAATATTTATCCTGTGACCTCAGCTAATCCTGGAACATTTAAAAAATATTCCAAGGCTAATTAACTAAGGAACAGACTAGCAAAATTCCAAGTGCCTCCAAACCCTGAGAACACAGTTGCCTATGACAGTGGTCCCCAACCACCAGGCCATGGATCATTCAGTATGGGGCCTCTAGGCATGGAATGAAACAAAAAATTGAATGTGTGTGTGTATGTATGTATGTATGTATGTATGTGTATGACTGTGTTTATGTGTCTGTCTGCATGAGTGAGTGAATGCATGCATGAAAGCAGAATGTATGTATGTGTAAAAGAAGAAGAAACTGTGTATGAGAGAGGGTGAGCAATGAGATCGAATGAGCCATTATTTTACAGTAGCTTAGCAGCGCTTTTGCAGTTTATTGGGTGTAAAAGTCAAGGAAACTGAAAAAGTGTGTGTGTGTGTGTGTGTGTGTGTGTGTGTGTGTGTGTGTGTGTGTGTGTGTGTGTGTGTGTTTATGTTTCAGTCTGCATGTGTGAGTAAATGAGTGCATGAAAGCAAAAGAGACTTTGTGAGGTGGATCAAGAGAGAGTGAGAACAATCTTGTGTGAGTGAATGCATGCATGAATGCAAAAGAGACTCTGTGTGTTTTGTGTGTGTGTGTGTGTGTGTGTGTGTGTGTGTGTGTGTGTGTGTGTGTGTGTGTGTGTGTGTGTGTGTGTGTGTTTTTGTGTGTGTGTGAGAGAGAGTGAAGAGTGAGAGTGATATCTGGCAGCAGCAGCAATGAGGTTTGCGTACCTCTCTGGTGTACCACTCAACCTCTGGCACAATAAATCTGGACACATACCTCTCAACCTCTTAGTGCAAGAAATTTGGACAAAGCCAAAAATAATGGGGGGAGAAAGACCCAAAAATAGAAAAACTTTTAAGTATTGCTCTTACAAACGTAGAAAGTGGATAGAAATACAGGTTTTGCATTAGCATGAATTTTCGGAAGGGTATTAAGTATGAAACTCAACTGTCTGTCATTATTTTCTGGCTTCAAACATCAATGATTTAACAGTAATTTGCCGGAAAACATTTTTATGAGAAACAGACCAAAAATATGAGGCAAAAATCTGGACATTCTGCGAAAATCTGTACAGTTGAGAGGTATGCTGTACTGAGCCAAATAACAGGGACAGATTTTAAATATTGCTCTTATAAACTTAAAAAGTCAATAAGGTTGCCATTACGTACCTGTCGACCATAGTAGATCAAGGTTATACTGTTAAGCAGAATGTACACTTTTTTTTTTTTTTTTTTTTGTAATTATTGCCAATTTCCTTTTTATTGTACTTTGGAACGTTTCTCCCCATGTCTTGGCTGACAATGGACTTCTAGTCCAGTCGGGCCTCCCCTGTAAACAAATGTCAAATAAATAAATATTATGCACTTTATAATGTGCATGTGATGGCCGGTCCATGGAAAATTGTCTTGCATGAAACAGATCCTCGGTGCAAAAAAGGTTGGAGACTGCTTGTCTATGGGGAATTGTTCACAGAAACACTGTATAATCCTGTAAATAGCTGCATAGAGACAGCTGTGCCTACCCGAAATAAACATATGATAGCCTACAAAAACAAACCACCCTGGTGGAATCCCATTATAAACAGGATTTGTAGCAAAAAAGAAAAGTGTGACCAAAAACAGGAAGGGCATTGCCTAGCAAAGTGAAAACTCCCTCATCAGTATAAACAAGCAACTCATGGGACTAATGAAGGCCACCAAATCCAAATTTAAGATAAAAATAGGCTCCCAAGCTAAGGACAACCATAAGGCTTTTTTCAATTATAGCCACAACTGTAAAATAACACCCAACAATGCACTGAACTGTTGGTGGATAGAACCACCTATACAGAGCCAGAGGATAGGGCAAATCTGCTGGCTGATACATTTAGCTTTAAATTAACCCCACTTCCCTCCACCAGTCTCCCACCAAGAAAAAACAGGTACCTTTCAAGAGGGCCTTATGCAGATAAAGTACTGGTGCCAGAGCCATGGACTAAAACTCACTGTGAAAAAAATGCATAATAGTAGTGTTTGGAAAGATAGTTACCCCTAGAAGTTACCACACAGTGATCAGAAATATGGAAATCCACATTGATGGTAACCTCACCATTGACTGCCCTGTGTGTCCCGTGGTGAGAAGATCATTCTGTGTTGCACAACTTGTAAATAAGGGCACAGAATCCAGGCCCAAGGATATCATTGTTTTGTTCCACTGCGCTTGACTCTCATCACACAAATCATTTACTAAAATGCACCCTTCAGCATGTAAATGACTAGGTACTTGAAACATCCTGAGAGACCACAGAGGTTAATAACCAAAATGACACTAGTACACTAAAAAACAAAACACCAGCACTGGACATACAAGGATGTGTTGAAATATTTAAACAGAAAATGTCACCTCTGCACAAAACAGAAAAAGTTAAATGCTTTTGTCTTAGTTACAGGTATTAACGGTTTCATAAGAACAAATAGAGATCATGTGCGCACTTTGTTTAAATAGCTGTAACTTCCTTAAAGGTGTGGCCACAATTTCTTAAAAATGCACATAAATTGCATAACAAATTTATATAAAATAAAAACAAATACATTGAATTCATAAATTGTTAGTTTTCTATTAAAACCAAAAAATAAAAACAAATATCACAGCAGAAATTCACAGTAAAAATTCATGTGTTTTCGACATTACAACATGTCATTTTAGCTTCCCTGAGGATAAGTACTGAACTAATGGAAACATTATCATGGATTCCAAGGGAGTTGTGGCATTTAGTCTAAGTTGCCACAGGAGTTCTTTACATTCTAACTTTGTCTTCCATGCACCCCCTGTTGGATCTGGGATCACTTCTTCTAAAATAGCAAAGCTGAATTTCCTAAAGTTTGAACAAATCTGAGAATTCTTATGTAATGAATTATTGACGTTTTCAGTTATTCTTTTGTTATATTGTAACAATAACAATGTTTAGTTCTCAATGATCTTTGCATTTTACCCATATAAAAACATGGACAGTTTTCACACTCTGCTGTGTACATAATCCCCCATTGTACCACACTTCCCCTATTTTCAAGGTGACTGTTCAGCAAAAAAGATTGTCCAGCCTTAGGGCATCACCTAATAGAATGTTTGAACATTTTCTGCAGTTGCTACAATTCCATGTTCCTTTATTAGTATGTTATACATTTTTTCTTCTCAAATAATATTATAAGTTGCTGGCCATATTATATATAACTCGGGCATTATCTCCCACTCTTCTTAAAATGGCATCATTAGTTTTAAAAATGTTTCAGTTTTGATGTATAATACTTTTGACCTCTTGGGTCCTAGATGCAAATTGTTGCATCAAAGCTCTCTCAAAACTATTGTTCACCTTTGTTGTATTCTGATTGTCTAACCTTGTACCTAAAACTCCTTTGTATTTGGTAATTCTCTATTCTGTCACTCTGCCACTGATATCCTTTACTAGCTGTTTAGGATATTCTGTGTTAAAAAACATTTTTTTCCAACTTAGACCTTTCCAAATCATAAATATCATTTTGAGACACCATACATGTTAGTCTTATGCCGTGGTGGTGCAGCGGTAGCGTTGTCGCCTCACAGCAAGAGGTTCTCCCGTTCGATTCTCGGCTGGAGCACCTTCTGTGTAGAGTCTGCATGTCCTCCCCGCGGTCGAGTGGCATTCAAAAGACATGCGTGAATGGGTGTGCCTTTGTTGAAGGCTGGGCATCGAGCTGGCACCTTGGCACCGTAAAAATCTACTGCCAATCATTAGCAGACCGGAGTTCCACTGTGGCAACCCCTAACCGGGAAAAGCCAAAAGAAGAAGAACAACATACATGTTAGTCTTATAAACTGATCTTTCACAAGACTTTTTTTCTGCTTCAAAGGATGTAGGTATGCTTTGCTAAATGTAGGTTTCTGTAAATGTTTGAAACTACAACAGTGAATAAAATTAAAAAAAATATTTGTATTCATAAATTCTAAACTATCTGGCACACATTCTCTAGGGCCATTCCACAAAATAAAAATATAATCTTGGTATTGTAGATATACTTTGTAATAATCATAAAATTCAAAATTAAAGAATTATTTCTTCTTCCTCATGCTTCTTCTTTCTTCTAGAAGGTGTAATTTTTATCCGATATTTATGTATAGGTTCATAGGTTCATACTAGGCTATCTGCCCTAGGGCATTTATAAGCCTAGCCAGAATGTGTTTGGCTTTCGCCACCCATTTTAAATTTATTTTGCTATGCCCTTTTTCGAGGTTAGTATACTGTGCCTAAGTCTAACAGTGACACAGAAGTGATACCCGGGGTAAACCTATGATCTCCCATCCACTCATCAAGATTCCTCTTGAAGAAAGTCAATGAGGGACTCTGCCTAACCTGGACTGGGATTTTATTCCAGAGTGAAGGGAGCCTCTGGGTTATGAATCTGTCCCTCCAGCAGGTCCTATTTATTTCAGTGCTGAGGTTCAAGTCTCTCGAGCGCGTAGCTCGATGGGATTTGGATTTTCTGAGGTGCAGCATGTCCATTAATTCCGGGTTGGTCATGGCTCTATATGTCAGGCACAGATCGCCTCTGAACAGGCGGTATTCCACTGAGTAGAGCTGGAGTTTCTTTAACCGGGCAGCATATGGCATCTGTTTGAGCCCTTTGATCCTCTTGGTGAGGTACTTTTGGGGTCTTTCCAGTTGCTGCAGGTGTCTGGTAAGGTACATCCCAAAAGGGGCATTGTACTCAATTATGGGCCTGATGAGGGATGAGTAAAGAGGCACGATGACCTCCCCTGATCTAGATGTGAATCCCTTCATGATTAGGTGGGCTATATAAAATGTTTTTCTAACCACTTTGGCCACGTGGTTGTCAAATGAGAGATTGCTATCAACTTGGGTCCCCAGGTCCCTAATTACTTCTTCTGTACTTAATGGATTACCACCTATGTGGTAATTTGTGGGCACTTTGTTTTTGCCAAAGGGGATGACTATACACTTTTTGGCATTTAGCTTGAGGCCATGGCTCTGGCACTAGTTGTCTGTTTCTATGAGGCCCTTTTGGAGGATGCTTGTGTCGGCTGGAGAGTCGATTATGGCACCCAGTTTGCAGTCATCTGTGAACTTGGTCAGCCACAGTCCTTCCGTGTTGGCCTGTACCTCTGAGAAATATATACCGAACAAGAGAGGTCCCAGGACTGAGCCTTGTGGGACACCACTTGTGACTGGTTTGGAGTCTGACATGGCTCCAGCAATTCTAACCATGTGGGTTCTGTCCTTGAGCCAGTTTGCAATCCATCTAGTGACATAGGGATTTATATTTAAGCTGGTGAGCTTATCTATAATGCCCGAGTGGGGTATTGTATCGAAGGCTTTTGTGAGGTCCAGGTAGGCTGTGTGGACCACCTTCCCCTCATCAATGGCCTTGGTGACTGTTTCAAAGAAATCAACCAGGTTTAAGAGGCAGGATCTGCCCTTAACAAAGCTGAACTAGGTAGGATCCAGTGTCTGTAGGTCCCCAATATCTTTATTTAGTAGGTCCATGATGATCCTTTCCATAGCTTTGCAGACCAAGCTAGTCAGGCTTATGGGGCGATAGTTAATGGGATCTGTTGAGGCACCACTTTTATGGAGAGGGACCACTGTTGCTGTACGCCACTCTTTGGGCACATATCCTGTAGTAAGGCTGAGATTGAAAAGTAGTTTTATGTTTGGGTTTATCTCTTCTTGGAGTTCATGTAGGATGCAGCCCGGGACACCGTCTGGTCCCATTGATGCTGTGTTTTTTGCTTTGGAGAGGGCGGCTCTTACCTGAGCATCTGAGATGTCAGGGGGGAGCAGCACTCTGCTGGGATAGATATTTGCCCTTTTGGTGGGGGGGGGGTTGCGCGGAACCTGTCAGCTAGGAATTTGGCAATGTCTGTGGGTTTGGTGTATTTTTTGTCATTTTGGACTAATTGCATGTATGTGTTTATTTATTTACCTTTGTTAACCAAGATGTTGCAACTGGACTCCTTCACTGGAGTCCTGGGAGAAAAGCACCAATATACAGTGAGAGTAGAAATTAAAGTAGCAAAACCTATAATAGTGCAATTGGCTGTAATCTTATGTCATTTGATTAGGTGATAAGATGTTAAAAGAAGTATTGATTTTAGTATCATCTCTATCTCAGTGGAAACCTACTACAAACTGTGCATTACCTAAAGAATCCTTACTATAACAAGCCTTTTAGGGAAAGGGATTTAGGACTATGGTACATAGATGTAGACCAAGGCTGTCAAACTCAAAGGTCTCGGGGCTCAAGCAGCCCTAAAATAAGTATAATTCTATGTGCACTACATTCTTATGTGGGATGACTACTGTTCTTTTTTGTGTTTTGGAAATTGTGACACTTGCATGAGCATGCTGGTCCTCGTGCAGTCACCCTGGTCATTTAAGTTTGAGACCCCTGATTAAGACGATACAGCAGTCCTGTATTTATTTATCGCAACCGTCATTTAGCTACTGTGTGACTGAGCAAGTCAGTTAATCATACATTGCTTTTGTGTTTACCCTAGGCTTAACTAGTTATCAAATGTTTATTTATTTGTAGCCATATAATTTTAGATGTGAAAGTCAGTTAATCAGACATTGCTTCTGGGTCACCACTAGGCTTATCTAGTTTTCCAGTGCTGTTTTACTTATAGCCCTCAGAAAGCACCAAATAGACCAGCAAGGCAGCACAGAGTTCAATAGATTTATTGAATACTGATATAAATAACAAACTAGTTTCGG
Organism: Protopterus annectens; assembly: GCF_019279795.1. Classification (NCBI taxonomy): domain Eukaryota; kingdom Metazoa; phylum Chordata; order Ceratodontiformes; family Protopteridae; genus Protopterus; species Protopterus annectens. The sequence continues at coordinate 151,228,824 of NC_056734.1, forward strand.
CAAACAGCCTTCTTCAGTGTAAAACAGTATAGTCAAGTTCCTTTGAGTCATCATTTAAATACATATCAAGAGCCAATCAAAAAATTAAGCTCATGAATATTCATAAATTTAAAACATATTTATGAAACATGTTTTAAGGCACTTAAAGTATGTCATACAAATATACAGTGGAAAATATATATACTAGTGATGTCCGTCCATAACAGGAAAGATAACCACCAAATAAATACATGAAATTAGGCAAGTTGTTGGTATATTCTAGCATGTCCATCTGGCCATGTATTCATACTTATAATCTTATTTTTGTCATTCCATAATTGATTAGCCACTGGCACGTGCTATTGAGCAATTCTTTTTTAAAGGCACCATAGGTATTATATATCAAGTACCTATATTAAAAGGGCTCAAACATGCCATATCACTAGGGAGCCTTTGTTCGAGAGCTTGAATTATATATATACGTATATGTATATATAGATTTATAGTAGGCAAAACAAGTAGTAAACATTGAACACAATGTAAAAATTGGATCGACAATGGTGAAAGGTAACAACCGAAACATAAAGGCTTAAACATTTCTTCATAATAGGCATTAAAGATATTATGTATCCAGTACATATATGGAGAGGGCTCAGACATTCTGTGTCAAAAGGGGGATATATTTGAAGAGTTGAATTATATATACACAAATGTGTATATATGTATGTGCAATGGGAAAACAAGTGTTATACAAAATAAGACAATTTGACCAACAGTGGTATGGATAAGACCCTCAACATGAGGCTTAACTTCCAGAACTAGAAAAGTGACAGTAAATGCAACTAGTTTCAAGTGATGTTAAACTAACATATATAAATGCTTAGTCACCTGGCTGGCAAATTAGGTACTTTTTAATCCTACTCCCGCAGGAATAGAAATTAACCATTAACTACACTTGGCCACCGCCCATATCATACATAATATTGCGGAATAGCCCATATGGCTCAATATCTAAACACCCTGTTCAATACCGAACCAAGGTATTTTGACGTTCATAATCCATGTACTTAAGGACATATAAGGAGGAGACAAATAAAAATCCACAACTTAGTGTCCTATTTTTCAATATACTAATACAAACTAGCCATATTCCCTATAAATGATCATTCAGTCCCGGATGAAATAAACCCCCCAATGTAGTAATCCAATATTTCTCTTTTTGATCCAGTAGCCCGTGCCAACCCTGTTTATTGGTTCTGTCTCCAGAAATACGATCAATGACCATAAAGGTGAACCTAGCTTGAGGATGTTTTAGTGTATGTTGATATAAGGCGCTGGTCTCCTTATGGTTTTTTATATCACTGCGATGTTCGTTCATTCTAAATCTCAAAGCTCTGGAGGTTTGTCCAACATAAAATCCCCCACAATAACATGAAGCCAGGTACACCACCCAATCGCTACTACAATTACCAAAGATCTTGATGTCAAAAACTCTACTGGTGTTACGACTGGTGAACGCCTTGGATTTGAGCATATGTTGACAGGAACCACAATGGCCACAAGGGAATGACCCAATGAGTTCATCACCATGAAGTGTCAATTGTTTATGGATAGTCCCCCCACTTGCCATATGTTTAAAATGTGAAAAGTAGGAGCCTAGGGTTTTACCACGTTTGTATGAAAAAAGACAACGGGGTCCCAAAATACTTCGCAGCTTGTCATTGGCCAATAAAATATTCCAGTGTTTGTTGATAATGTTTCTAATCATGTTAATGTTTCTGCCATAAGTGGTGATAAATCTGACACATGTATTACGAGAGGATTGATTTTTATTCTTATTCTGATATTGTAATAAGTCATCCCTCTCAAGATGGTTAGCTCTACTCTGAGCCGACACAATATCAAATCTATCATATCCCCTATTGGTAAACCTCTGACTGAGATCCCTACTGGCCAATTGATATTCCTCCATGTTGGAACTGAGACGTTTGATACGTATAAATTGGGATATGGGAATACTCCTGATAGTGTGACGGGGATGTAAACTTGATGCATGTAACAAGGTGTTATATTGCGGGTACTTGCGGAAAACCCTCGTAGACAAAGTATTGTCTGGGTTCCTGTATACAGTGACATCCAAAAAATTAATGGAATTTTTATCATATGTCACGGAAAATTCAAGTCCCCAGACATTGTCATTAAGATACTCAACAAATTCCCGCAAGTAACCCACATCAGCCCGCCACACCAACCAGCAGTCGTCCAGGTAACGTCTCCAAATGTCCATTTCCACCTGAAAGATGTTGTGTGATGTATCATAGATCATAAACTCCTCAACATAGGCCATGAAAAGGTCAGCATATATTGGGGCAAAAGATGCCCCCATAGCTGTTCCTTGAAGCTGCCAATAACACTGGCCCTGGAAGTACAGAACATTCTTATTTAACACATGTTCGGACATACATATCAAAAGAGTGTTGAACCCCAGTGAATATAGGTTGACCCTTTCCAACCAATATTGTAAAGATTGGAGACCCGCCCAGTGGGGTATACTTGTATATAATGATTTTACATCCAAAGTACATAAATACCATTCGGGTTCCAATTGGGTTTCCCTAATTAGCTGTAGAAACTGTGTGGTGTCCTGCAATCTGGATCTAATATGTCCCAACAAAGGTTTTAGGTATTTAGTAAGAAAGGCCGATAGGGGTTCAGTCAAAGAGCCTATTCCTGATACTATTGGTCTACCCGGTGGTTTTTCCAAGGACTTGTGGATTTTGGGTAAAAGATACAATATCTGTTTAGACGGTTCAGACACCATAAGTGAATCCAAACATTTCTTATTTATGATACCTTCCTCAAAGGCCAACTGCAAGAAGGAGTCAATCTCATCCTTAAATACTGGTGTGGGGTCTATGGACATGTACATGTAGCACTTGGCATCTGACAATTGGGTTAACCCTTCATGAACGTAATCCGCAGTATTCCAAACCACAACTGCACCTCCCTTATCAGCAGGGACAATAACTATATCTTTGTTGTCACACAAGGTGTTCAAAGCTATCCTGTCATCACCGGTTAGATTGCTGGCCAACATGATATGTCCCATATTTTCAAAATGAATATCCCTCAAAATGGAGTCCATAAAAATAGAAACATGTTTGCTCATAGGAGGTTGGAAAGAGGACTTGCCAAAACGGAAGTCCTCAGATGGTTCTGACTTGTTATCCTCAAAGAACAACCTAAGATTTAACGTCCTGCAAAAGTCCTGTAAATCCTGTACTATGTGATATTCCTGACTGAAAAAAGAGGGAATATAGTTCAAACCCTTATTCAAAAGTGCAACCTGTTCATCTGTTAATATGGTCTTAGATAGATTCAACACATTCTGAGTCGGCCCTGATAGGTCTCCTATTTCAGGAAGTTGTCCAAAAGGCCTTGAAGGGAGACCGGAGTAGTCGGTCTTTCTGTGCTTTCTGCCCCCCCGGTGTCCCTTACCCCTTCTAAAGGGGAAATTTTGTTAGTTTTCTTCCTATTGGGTGAAACCCTCTCCCCTGATCCCTCAAAATCCGTAAGGGAGGATTCATCACCAGACGTGCTATATGAACTATCCCCCTTATTTTTAAGAATTGACCGAGGTCTCTTTTTAGTGCGACTGGGCCCTGTTTTAACCTGATTAGTATCCGCAAATCTAACCGATCTGCTGAAATCAAAGGGTTTACCCCGTTGATAATCAGAAAAATCACGATGAAACTTCTTGATTTTGCATTCCTTTAAAGTTTTTTCATGCTCCATCAGTTCTAAGGACAGTTTTTTAATGTTGTCCTGATATTTCATAGAAGATTCAAACTTTTGAGCCTCTGAACATATATTTTTGATTTCAAGTATATTAGAATCTACTGTCCTTTCATAATATTGTAACAATATGTTCACAAATGTCATGGATCCAGTCTGAAGAGCCTCCTGCCAATCTTGGTTTAATTTATCATCTGGCTTCCCCACTAGAGGTTGTGTTCGTATTCGTAATCCTCTGGGAGCCATGTTTTGAGCCGAATATGCTTTGAATAACTTAAGATGCCAAATGTTTGATCTAAGAGTCTTAAATGCTTTGGTGATTGAATGGAAAAACATATCACAATCTACCACAGAAGTCTGACCCGAATTAACTGGATCATTGCTTGGCAATTGATCAATACCAAATACCGCTATATCTTGCCGATCAGCACATAATCCAGACAGAATAGTATTTAGATCCATGTTGTGAACAATGTTAGGGTCTACTACTAATGAAAACTGGTGGAGCACCAAAATAGCAAAGGAGTATGGTTTTTAAACCAAATGTGTAATATAATGGTTGAAAGACCCAGTAACACCAAAATGGGAAGAAAGTCAAACACCAATCCCTAGTGGGAAGTCACAGGGGTGGCAGAAAGCACAAAAAGAAAAAAAGAGAAAAACCAGGACCATAAAATCCCTATGGCAGGCCAAGCACCAAGAATAACATAAAAGTATATTGCAATATTCGTGTAACACTTTTAACTTATATATTAAATGAAACAACCCAACCTGAAATTGGTTCAATTTAAATATTCAATGGTAGAATCAAGGATCCAATAGATCATCAGAATCAGCCCCAATGAGCCAGACTGTCAACTATAAGTAACCACTGTGACAAGGCATTAAATTCAAATACTAGGGCACACTACTGCAAGTATTCCATAACTGGAAAAAGGTCAAAACACTATATTTGCTGAGATCCCATAGTTTCAAAACCCAAGAAAGGTTTTGTACAGGTATATGGGTCAAATGATCAAAAATACAACAAACAAATATGAACCTTATAAAAAATTTTTTGTTCAAATGGTCTGATTATGTAGTTTTTCTTTGATAATATACTGCCAGTATCATAACTGGATCACCTCTTTGATCACTATACAATCTATTATAGTTTATAATAATATCTGTACCAAGTGTACAGCCAATTGACACATACAACAATACTGAATAAGTAAAAGTACAAATTTTAATTATGGTCAGGGGACCGAGCAGTGGTTCATTTCAGAAAAGACACAAGGACTGATGATTGGCAATAACTAACAATTATAAATGCTGTATGGATTATTACAATAGTAGGAGTAGTGTTTCCATTTATATCTTAAATTCCCTTCAAAAGTATTATGGTTCCAAACAATCAGAAACTAACCTACTATAATATATCCCAACCATTCTAATCCTGCTGATAACCAAATATTCAAGGAGCCGCAATTATGTCTCAATATCCAGCCTATTTTCAAAGATTGTACTCACTAAAATAGTATCATATATTAAATGTGTAACACATATTAAGGTCTAAAGCACAATTATGCTGAAATGTGTAATAAGGATGTCACAAGTATGGTCACAACCATTTATATATATTGTGTTCACTTAACTCATACCAATAGTTCCCCAATATATTATAAGGAAATATTAGTACTGGTCCGTTAATTGTCAATATAAAATGTGTAAGAATTCCATTCACAAACTGTTTAATAGTGACAGCAAAGAATGAGATAAAGCTTATATATTGGCTACAATAAAGCAAACACATATGTATATATCATGTACCATAGACTATTGTGCATAATCATGTAGCATATACTACATAGCCATAATACCAGTAAGTATACTATTTATAAGCCAAAAGGATATATAAACATATGCAGTCCCAAGCCGATATGAGTTTGTATGTAATACTTCCCGCAACCAAAAAATCACGGTTATAATATTGAATGTCAATAGGGTTCAAAACACTCCATATAATAACTGGTTATATCAAATTGCTTGAAATAGGGATCGTAGTTCTAATAGTGCCCCCAAATATAAAGTTTAAGGAACATATAATATTTAAAATTACTGTCTCCCTGCTCAATGTATGGTTCCCAGGTCCCAGTCCTGCAGGCCACAAATAGTTATCATCCTCCAGTTATATAAAGAATACCTGCATATAAATATGCCAAAATACTGAAATGCTACAGAGTCTCAATAGGCCCAACATATATCTCGGGCCAGTTTAGTAACTAACAACCTAGCACGCCCAAAACATAGCAAGTGTGTTGAAAACACTTTCCGTAAATACAGGCCTAGAGAGCCAAACACTGTCGCAAGTAAAATGGTGTACCAGTACACGTTTAATACATCCCAAAATTACCATGTATCAAATATGCACTCGACACATGCAACAACACTGAAATTCAAACCGTTTCCATATACCCAACATATATCTTAGGTCCAGTTATTAACTACGACCTCATTTGCCCAAAGGATAACAATTTGTGTTAAAACACATTCCATAAAAGTAGTCAAAATAAATGAGCACTATGAAAAATTGGTTAGTATTCAAATAATAGTTTGATACGTCCCTAGGTTGCAAAACATACTAGTGTAAAAGTGTACCCAGCTGCCGAACGATGGTATTGCTTCCAAACCATATATCATTGAACACTCAATACACTACCAAATATTAGAAATGAGTAAGCAGCAATGTCACCAAACAATGTAATAAACACAAAAATGTCCATAATACATTTGTCCCTGTTGGTTATGCAAATCACCCAAGTCCCAGATAGAAACAGGCCTCCAGAAGACTTCCAAATGGACGTCGCTGTCTTTAAACAGTGTGTTCCGATCCACAATCACGATGCCGTAAATGCCCCCAAGATATTACACACATAAAGGCTTGTATTTAGTGTAAAGTAGCAACACAGCAGTTCAATGTTCCCAAATGTCCAAAGCTAACAGTTCCTTAGGTAGTTAACCTCACCCACGACGTATAAAACATATGTGAACACATCCAAATGAGAGAGAGTCCAAAATCAAGCCGTCGGTATAGCCGTGTTGCAAATAAACGCCCAACAAACACTCTGCGCTCCTCAGCTCAAATGCAAAAGTCCCATAAACTTATTCTCAATTGCGGATGAACCGCAAAAACGAAGCTTTGACCAAAATGGCGCTCGTCAACCCGACAGCTGTGCCTCGCTCCTTCAAGCAAGCTCCTTTAGACAAACTCGTGCCCAAACAAATGAACAAGACTTATAAAAGTACTGCCAGCTCACTGTTAAAGACAAACAAGTGAACTTAAAGGCAGATAAACACAAAAAAGTTACCACCATAGGTCATCAGCCAAGAACAGGCTGAGAAACGACTCCACTGCTCGGTCCCCCAGCACAGAGTGAAAATACAGTTTGGACCGTGCATCCCTTCGTGCATAGGACTTGGTTTACTCTTACTTATAGCCCTGTCATTGTAGATGTGAAATTTTATCCAAATGCCCTACTGAAAACTGGGATAAAAAAACAAACAAACTAAATGATGCTTAAAGTCTTCAGTAATAGTCATTTACATGTTACTCAAAAAGAACACAAGTATATAGCTGTTGGCAGTCACACTAAAATTGGAAACAAGTACATGAGAGATGCCATCTCAAGAATGGTGAGGCAACATAACTCACTGTTACTCTCAAGCTACGTTCACAGTTTATAGGTAGTTACTAGGCTTGTGTTTCAGGAGACCATTGAGAAGTGTAGTCTGGTTACATCTGTTGCTTAAAGTCACGCAGCTTATTAACTGCTTATATCTTTAATCCTTTGCGTTAACTGCCAGACTTAACCAGGTAAACCTACTGGACAAAAGTGTCCCTATTCAGGGGCAACCCAGGAGCACTGTCTTTTTAAGTGATTTGCCAAGAGTCACAGAGTAGGCAAATGGAGGTGGAAGGAATCAAACCTTGTACTCTTTGGTTACAGGAAGAAGTTCATTAATATTTCAGTGCCTTGTTCCTCTGTGCTAACTCAATAAAAATGCAAAAGAAAATGACATTTGTGTGTGTGTGTCTGTGTGCGTGTCTGTGTATGTATGTATATATATATATATATATATATATATATATATATATATATGTGTGTGTGTATGTGTGAATATATATATATATATATATATATATATATATATATATATATATGCATAATATTGAGTATATGTTTATATAGCAATGTGCGCAATCAGCAATACACAGTAGATCAATATTAGCTTATCATAAATGTACTTGTTCAAATAAAGGCATTGAAACTACAATTGCAAAAGTAAAATAATAGCTTTTTTTTGTGCTCGATTAATGAAAACCCTACTGATAATTTCAGACACACTTTGTGTGGGTATTAGTAATGTTTTGGGAAGGATTTTTCATCATGTAAAAGCTAGGGTTGGGGTTAGGGACAGGGTTAATTTTAGAGCTATCAGACATTAGTAAATCTGTGCTGGAGGGCTTCCCCACCTTATTAATATGTATTAACCCTAACTCTGCCCCTCACTCCAACTGTACCCCGTACCTTATGAAACCTTTACATAAAACAACCACTAAACAACACACACACTTCACATGTACCAGTTCACATGCACATACCTAGATCGATTTTCCTTCCTTGCCCGTACTCAAACCCTAACCTGCAAACACTTGCACGCACACATTCCCAACCCTAATGCTGAAACATTTGGTATTTCCAAAAGTTTTAGTATTAAACACAGTCTCTGTTTTACCATAACCTCAAGAACTTGACCTTACCATACCTCTCAACCTCTTAGAGCAAGAAATCTGGACAAAGCCATAAGTAAAAGTGGGACAGGCCCAAAAATAAGTTCAATTTTTAAATATTGCTCTTACAAACTTAGAAAGTTGATAGAATAACAGGTTTTGCATTAGTATGAATTTTCAGAAGGGTATGAAGTCTGAAACTCAAATGTGTCATTATTTTCTAACTTCTGTCTTAAATAATTTTCGACTAATTTACCAGAAAACCACAATTTTATGAAAAATGGGCCAAAATATGAGGGAAAAATCTGGATATTCTGCAAAAGTCTGTTCAGTTGAGAGATATGGACCCCACTGCTTTTGACACCTCCACCACTTGGTAAAGAGTACTTTTGATGTATTGTCAAAGCAATACACTATGTTGACAAACACACTATTCAACAGGTGTGTGTGTGTGTGTATTTATATATATATATATATATATATATATATATATATATATATATATATATATATGTATATATAGATGCCTAACCTTCCTTCAAAAATGCAAAGCATCAATCAAGACGTGATTGACACCTAATGGTCTACCAAAAATTGGTTCACAAAGGATAAAAAAAACAACAACAAATGTTTTTCATGGTGGGGGACTCCCCTCCCAAATCTCCTGTTAATTATATATATAAGCATATATTAATATTATATAAACGTCTCCCCTGATCTCCTTTGTACCATGATTTGATAGAGAAAAAAACAGTACTTTTTGATCAGCTGATATACAATTTAGTTGTATCAGCTTTTTCACTTGGCAAACCACTGCCAATCATGAGCGGACAGGTGGCCCGCTGTGGCGACCCCTAACCGGGAAAAGCCAAAAGAAGAAGAAGGAGAAGAAGAAGAATGAACATACTTGTCAGTGAGAATTTCTAATATTGATATTATAAGATATGATTATGTATTGGATGTTATAGTTAAATTAAAAAAAACACTGTTCTAGGCAAGAACTATCTCTCTGCTCCTCCTCCTGGAAGGAAGTGCTACTAACAGAAAAGGTATATACTTACACCTTCCACAGCTTAAAAACAATGTTGGCAGTTTCTTCTTCTAGATGTTCCTTCAGTTTAGCCTTGAAGACATTTTGAGTTAATTCACAGTGTATTTCTGTGGGTGCTTGTTTCCATGCTACTGGGCCAAGTTTAGTGAAGGCCCTCCCCTGTAGTAGTGCCAAAATGTTGCCTCAGCAAAGTAGTAACATCAGTCTGACTTCCCCTTACAGCTGCTGTCTTAGAGAAATACACCCCCCTACACTCTGTAACAAACATGATATGTTATTTTATCTCACTGTCCCAGAGTATAGAATGCCACTGCTCAGTTCTTTACAAAGTTAAATAGCATATTCTTCAGTAGGAATAACATCTGCTTTTGGATTCATTATCTTCAAACTGTTTGAATTTAACCCCTTCCAATTACATAGAGTCAGACTCACTATTATACAAAGTCTGCACTAGCTCAGATCTATCTTGTTTGACACCCCCTCCTTACACCCCCACCCACCAACAAACTCCATATCAGTGACTTTCTATTATTGCCACAGATCTGTAGGAATCCCTTCTAACATCTATCAAAAATGTTAATTAATTTCTACCCTACAGCTTCACGTCAGAAAAGTGTGCAACGTGCAAATGCTTTTTAAAGAAGCACCCTGCGTAACTTAACACTACGGTGTCTTCCTCCTTCTCTGTTTCATCACAACTGTCACATATCATGTGCTTTTTGACTTGTATAAATAATGTGCTCTTCCTGTTTTCACCCCTTCTTTTCTTAGTCCCTTTGTTTAACACCTAAGCACACCACATATTAGGCTGTAAATATTATCATGTATACATGTATACATCTTATGTATATACTTATGTGTTCTTTGATTTCAACTTTGTTTTCATACTTTAAAATGATGTGTCAAGCAAACAACTTATCAAAAGATGTAATATTTACAAATGGAACAATGCTAGTGTGTCTTAATGTAAATAGGCTTTCCCACTGCACCAGACAAGGGTTAGATAACAACAGGGTTCATTTTAACAAAATATGAATTACAGGTATTCTGATAACAATCACAAGTGACTAACCAAAGTGGAGATGTGTATTAATCATGTATGTCACAAAAAAAAAAAAAAAAAAATATATATATATATATATAATATGCAATCTTTATTGAATTATGTTTAGAAAGAAAGACATTAAATTATGGCATCATTAATTTAAAATATAAATACAAACTACATTGCCATTGAAATTCATGAAAGCAAAACTGCAAATCGTAAATGAGAACACCCAGATTCTGATGGTTTTGGGATTACATATCACTGTTATCAGCAGAGAAATACTCCTTATGAAGAAATACAGGAAGTTAACAAAATTAACTGGACTACACACACCACAAACCACACATCATGCATCTCACACATTTGTGTGACCTGTGTTTGTGTCACCATGCCTACATGTGAGACCGGAGCTGCTCACAGGTTTCCAGTACTATGTTAAGTAGCAGTATTTTTATGCATTTCCTACACAGACTAGCTAGTAGCAAGCCAACAGCTAAAATTGAATTAAAGGAACAAAACATAAAAATGTAAAATGAATGAAAGAACTATGTCTCAGGAGAATGACCACAGATTTAATAGCTTGTCCAGGAAAGTACAGAACCATGGCAGGATCCCAAACTCTGAAAAAGCACCCCATTATCTTTACCTGACAGCTGGTTGCTTAGCTGTAATATACTTTGTGCTTACTGACATTTGTTCATATTGGTTAATATAACTTTCACTCACTTCTGTTACACACATTGACAATTTACAGTAGACTGTAGTAAGTGTTAGAATTTGTTTTGCTTCCAGAAGTGATTACTTATTTTTGTTGCCATTAGCTGTACAGCTTTTTCCATTTATTATTACAGTTTCACACTAACTTGTGCACATTTAGTTCTTGCTGTCCCTCTTTTTGCCTGTATACAAAATGGCTGTAATTTGGATTGCATTAGTGTTTACCATGTAAATTAGCACAGCTACTGCCACACTGCTAGAGTACAGGTGGTGAGGAGAAACGTACAAGAGATAGGCTGCCATTTTGTCTGCACTGCAGAGTCTAGGTGATGATAAGGTCACTGTACTGTTTGGAGAGTTTTTCAACTTCCATCAAGGAGAGCTGTAGCCAGGATGTTGGAAATGTGCATCATATTCAAGACTGTTATATGCCCGGGGTAGCTTAACTGCCTTTTTGAATATAACATGTATGCTAAATATGAAATTAAACATGCAGCACATATACTGGAGTTATAACAGTTTAATCGGATGGATAACCATCACCGGAGTAATCTATTCTGGTTATATTATCTTCTGTGTGGAAGGTTTTCAGTCCGTATATCTCTAGTTAATCACTGTATATTAATCAAATCAGACAATAGTAGTAGAAGTAGCGAACTTAAACTTGTCTTAAGTCAAAAAGAATTATAAAAAATATATAATTGTACAGAATTACTAAGTAGTCGAAAGTAATCCAAGCAAAGCAGACAGTCTGTTTCCAGTCGAAAATCCTTTATTAAGTACACAGACAAGCGATCCAAGTAAAACAAAAATTGAGTAATAATTTCCTCACAAGCTTTCTAAATATATATATATATATATATATATATATATATATCCACAAACGCTCCAGCACTCGAAAAATAAAGAAAAATATAACAGCAGGAAAGTTCAACTGTATTTATTGGCAAATCTGCCCACAGATACACAGACCGGTGGCCGGTTTCGCTCTCAGCGTCTTCAGTGTGCGAAGGATCCCTGCAAAGGCCCGGATTATATCCCATAGTTGCTGCTGGTATTTAAAGGTGCAGCTACTATTTTTAAAAAACTTTTTTACGTGTGTGACAAAATACCAAGTGCTGTGTCAAAAAAACCCCACATAGAAAACCTCAAATAATGATTTTACCCAAATATGCCACTAAGTGTAAAATTTATATCAAGCTATACTAATACTTTTATAACTATAAATACCTACTTATAAATGACTCAATTATTAATGTATAACACCTGATTTTACCAATAACTAACCTGTAAAACTGAAATGTTAGATTAATAAAGATCCAAATGTATATATAACCATAAAGACTTGATTCCAATATGCTCATTAGATTAATCACCAATGGTCATTTAATCCTGGCTTAAACAAAGCACCTAAATTTACTATCCACCTTCTCTCTTTTTGTGTCAAAATGACATGTCTCCTATAATCACTTGTATTAGGTATGTCAACCATATCCAATCCTATGAAAATGAAATGTGCTGTTGTATGTATTAATTTATGTTTGTATAAAGCACTCCTGGTGCGTTCACATTTTATATCACTAATATGTAGGGCAATTCTTTGTTTAAATGAACAAGAAGTTTGCCCCACATAAAAAGCACCACATTTGCACACTGCCATATATATAAGCCAGGTGCTATTACAAGTGATAAAGTGACGTATGTCAAAAACTCTTTTTGTATTGACTGAGGTGAAAGACTTAGTTTTTGCCATAACTTTACAATATTTACAATTACCACAGAAAGTACTCCCCACAGTGGCTGTTTTGCTAACTTTATTCATTTCGCCTTTCTTAAATGTGGAAAAATACTGACCCAAGTTTTTACCTCTTCTATATGCATAATGACATTCCTTATCCACAAATCTACTGAAAAACCCATCAGATTTCAATATGTGCCAATGTTGAGCCAATATGTTTCTAATATGGAATGTGTTACTTCCATATGTTGTTATAAACCTTACATATTGACTACTATCCCTAGATTCTCTATCCATCAATAACTTAGTCCTATCCATAGATGTTGCTTCATTATAAGCCTGATGGATTTGTCTGTTGCCATATCCCCTCCTTTGAAATCTATTCTTAAGATCCTCTGCTTGTCTTTGGTATTGACTATCAGAAGAACAAATTTTCCTTACCCTTTGAAATTGGGACTTTGGTATATTTTGGATAGTGTGAGGTGGGTGGCAGCTATTTGCATAGAGAAATCCATTCTTAGAATATGGTTTTCTATATAAATCAGTATACATAGTTCCATCATCAGTTTTTCTAACTGTGACATCCAAAAATTGGACCTCGTTGATGTGTATACCACCTATGAACTTGATGTCATATCTATTAGAATTTAAATATTCCACAAATAACTGCCAATGTTGTTCAACTCCACCCCACACTACCCAACAGTCGTCCAAATATCTCCGCCACATTATCAATTTATCCTTGAAACAATCAGGAATTGTGTATATATATTGTACTTCAAGATACCCCATAAAGAGGTCAGCATATGTGGGGGCAAATGTTGCCCCCATAGCTGTACCCTTTATCTGTATATACCATCCTTTATTAAATGTAAAGGTATTATGTTCCAGGACTATCTGTAATGTTTTGATCAAAAATTCCTGTTGTTGTACTGAAAACAAACCTGACTGTGACATCCAATAATGTACTGCCTCAATACCACCCTCATGTGGTATGGAGGTATACAACGACTGTACATCCAATGTACCCAAGTATTGTTCTTGTGTTACTACTATGTCATCTATCAATGCCAAAAACTGTTGTGTATCACGTACTCTTGCTGTTACATATGGCAACAGTTTTTTTAACATGTTCTAAATACTCTGAAAGGGGTTCAGTTAAAGATCCCCTACCTGCCACTATTGGACGTCCCGGTGGATTTATGATATTTTTATGTACCTTAGGGACCATATAGAAGTATTGTGTTGTAGGATGTTCCACTATTAACTGCCTCAATATTGACTGGTCAATGATGTGAGAATGACAAGCCTCCACTAAAAATGCATCTATCAGTTGTTTATGTTCCTGTGTTGGATCTGTTGTTAAACTCTGATAAAATTCCTCATTGGACAACTGCCTATTTGCTTCTTTTAAGTAGTGCTCACGTTCCCAAATCACCACTGCACCACCTTTGTTTGCCCCTACTATCACTATATCAGGGTTATTCTTCAAAGATGTCAAAGATGTCTTTATCCTTTGTGAACCAATTTTTGGTAGACCATTAGGTGTCAATCACGTCTTGATTGATGCTTTGCATTTTTGAAGGAAGGTTAGGCATCTATATATACATATATATATATATATATATTTTTTTTTTTAATCAGGTAAGGGAGTGGTTTATTGTGCTGTAAAACAAAGTGTCACTGGTACACATGTTAAATTCACATCCCTTCCCCCATCAGTGTGACATTCGAGCTGGTCCTGCCCTACTTAGTAGCTGTCATAATAATATAATCCTTATGTACTTTAAATAAAATCTATAATGATGTGGTACCTCTTATTTAACCAGATTATTAAGTAGATTATTAAGTCTGTGATTTTATCCAAGACAGTGTACTACATGGTTGGAAATATATCCTGTAGTAAGGCCTGTACAGTGCAATACAAGTTCAGAGGTAAGTACTAGGCTAGCTGCCATTGTGGCCATTGTAAGTCTAGCCAGTTTGCCTTTTGGTGCTTGAATACACCTGTCTCATTTGGTATTGGATTGGCCTTTCCCATACTGTAGTCAATAATTATGATCTCTAGTGAGAATAACTGAGATCATATCATAGGTAATTGAGGGGACCCATGCATGGATTAGACCATTTAGTACAT
Organism: Protopterus annectens; assembly: GCF_019279795.1. NCBI lineage: Eukaryota > Metazoa > Chordata > Ceratodontiformes > Protopteridae > Protopterus > Protopterus annectens. The sequence continues at coordinate 151,244,063 of NC_056734.1, forward strand.
GTCTGTGTCCATTAGTAGTACGGGGGCAGTCCTGGACTATATTTTCTGTTTCTCATCCAAAGACCAAGTTGTACTTGAATATGGACAGGAATGAGCTTTGTTTTACATGGATGGGAAGTCTGTTTCAGAGTAGCAGTATCCTCTGCAGACTATACCTGTCCTTCTAAACCATAGTGTTTATGTTACAAAAGAGGTTTGGATCCCTAGACCAAGTATTTCTGATGCCATTTGACTTACTGATGTGCAGTAAATCCAACACTATTGTGTCAGAGGGGATCTTGTATGCCAGACATGTCACCTCTTAGCAGTCTGTAGGATACGATATGTTGTTCATATTAAAAATTAATCAGTAGACTAAGACGTGTGTGTTGTATACCAAGCTATACACATTATGTACGTGTTCTATACCAAGCTACACACTTTATATACGTGTTGTATACCAAGCTGCACACATTATGTATGTGTTGTATACCAAGCAGTACACATTGTGTACGTGTTGTATACCAAGTCACACACATTATGCATGTGTTGTATATCAAGTTATACACTTTATGTACATGTTGTATACCAAGCTACACACATTATGTACGTGTTGTATATCAAGTTATACACTTTATGTACATGTTGTATACCAAGTCACACACATCATGTACGTGTTGTATATCAAGTTATACACTTTATGTACATGCTGTATACCAAGCTGCACACATTATGTACGTGTTGTATATCAAGTTATACACTTTATGTACATGTTGTATACCAAGCTATACACATTATGTATGTGTTGTATATCAAGTTACACACTTTATGTACATGTTGTATACCAAGCTACACACATTATGTATGTGTTGTATGCCAAGCTACATACATTCCAGTATGTGGCTTGGACCTTCACAACAGCTCACATCCCATTTGTCATTGTTGCTGAAATGCCTGCAGGTGTGGAATGTAAAGCAGTTGCATCAGTTAATTCAAAATTGTACTAGTCTGGGCACAGAATCTTCTCTATGTATTTATTAATGTGAGAGAAGATAACAGAAAAGAATAATTAAGATTGGTTGTTTGTAGTTGGGTGTTAATGATCCTCTTTCCATTTATTTCAAAAGTCCAGATCTGTTGCTGTTAAAATATCCAACCAGCCTAATTTATTTTCCCCAACATTTCATGTGTACCATTTAATAAAGCATGAATCATATAGCAAAGACACATGACACCCAACCAAGAAGTCTTTGGCAAAATTTCCAAATATATGCATAAATTCCAGTGAGGCTTTTACTTCAAAGAGAAGTTCACATAGTTTTTATTTTCCCCTATGTAATACAAGCATAATAAGGATATGCTGTAACAACAGCAATTCTGTGATTTAAAGTTCATACATGCCAACATTGCAGTGCCTTCATTTGTACTACCATTAGTCATTTCAGGGGAAAAAAAGGATTATACATGCTGTATGTTGCCACAGAGAAGTATATCTGAATTATACCCCTGTCGGTTGTTGACCCCCTCCCCCCCAAAAGGAGAGATATCTATACCAAGCGATTGCAGCCCCCCAAACATCTCCAACGCCCAAGTGAGAACTGCTCTCTCCAAAGCAAAAAACACAGCATCCATGGGACCTGATGGTGTCCCCGGCTGTGTGCTCCACGAACTCAACGAGGAATTAAACCCACAGCTAGGACAGCTGTTTAATCATAGTCTTACCTCTGGATGCACTCCAGGAGTGGCGCACTGCAACTGTGGTCCCACTTCACAAAGGCGGTGCCTCCACCGACCCTGGAAATTACCGGCCCATTAGCTTGACAAGCCTTATCTGCAAAGCCATGGAGAGGATCATAATGGACCTCATAAATAAAGACATAGGAATTTGCAGACTTTGGATCCATCCCAGTTTGGCTTTGTCAAAGGCAGATCATGCCTTCTAAACTTGGTTGACTTTTTGAAACAGTCACCAAAGCCATTGATGAGGAAAGGCAGTCCATACAGCCTACCTCGATCTGGCGAAGGCCTTGATACAATACCCCACTCGGGTATCATTGAAAAACTCATCAGCTTAAATGTTAACCCATACATCACAAGATGGGTTGCAAACTGGCTGAGTGACAGAACCCACAGGGTCAGAGTTGCTGGCGCCATGTCAGACTCAAAGCCTGTCACAAGTGGTGTACCACAGGGCTCAGTCCTGGGCCCACTCTTGTTTGGCATCTACTTTTAAGAAGTACAAGCAAACACAGGAGGGTTATGGCTGACAAAGTTTGCAGATGACTGCAAACTGGGTGCCATAGTAGAAAACACATCTGACACAGATATCCTTCAGAAGGGTCTCACAGAAACGGATAACTGGTGCCAGAGCCATGGCCTAAAGTTAAATGCCAAAAATGCATAGTCATACCCTTCGAAAAACAAGGTTACCCCTAGCTACCAAATAGGTGGCAATCCACTGAGCACAGAAGAAGTTATCAGGGACCTGGGGACCCAGGTTGATAGTAGTCTGTCATTCGACACCCATGTAGCTAAAGTAGTTAGGAAGACCTTCTACATTGCCCACCTTATCATGAAGGGATTCTCATCTAGATCAAGGGAGGTCATAGTCTCCCTATACTCATCACTCATCAGACCAATGATTGAGTACAATGCCCCATTCGAATGTATCTGACCCGACACTTGCAGCAGCTGGAGAGGCCACAAAGTTCCTCACCAAAAGGATAAAGGGTCTCAAACATCTGTCCTATGCTGCCCGACTGAAAGAACTCCAGCTCTATTCAGTCGCCACGCTTGCTCAGAGGTGGCCTTTGCCTAACATACAAGGCCATGTCAAACCCAGATTTGATGAATATGCTTCACCTCAAAAAATCTAGATCTGTCAGAGTCACAAGGGCGGAGACTTAAACCTCGACACGGCTATTAATAGGACGTGCTGGAGGGATAGATTCATCACCCAAAGACTCCCTATGCTGTGGAATAAAATCCCAGTATATGTGAGACAGAGCACCTCGCTGGCCTTGTTCAAGATAAATCTTGACCAATGGATGGGAGATCGCAGATATACCCCAGGGATTACCTCAGTGTCACTGCTCAACAGAGGCACAGCAAAATAATGGGTATAGTTCCCCATACTAAAGGGGTGGCGTAAGCCACAAAACTATGGGCTAGGCTTGTAAATGCCCTCGGGCAGATAGCCTAGTATGAACCTATGAACCTATGAACCTATGACAGCAGCTTCTAAGCTGTTGTCTGTGCACTTGCTAAATAAATGGTCTGCTCTTTGCTTGCTGTGTCACTGCCATGAGACAGTGCACTCTGCTCTATGTATATTCCACAGTGCTGCTTCACAGCTGGCAACCATGACATTAACTAGCACACTTGTTTGTGAAGAAAACTGAGACTGATGACATGTTCTGGCAACCTGACTTTGGAATGTGTTTTAGGCTAAATGCATTTCCTATGAAAAAATATATATGTTCTTAAGATTTGAATAACTGAAAAAAAAAAGAAAACACTTGCTGTAAAGCTTTATAAAATGATTCTTTGTTTCCTTATATCATTCCTTGGAGCTAAGGATGTAGCACAGCTAGAAGGTGCAGTTCATTTGAACAGCCACACATGTGACAAGACTGTGGGTAGATGTGAAATGCATTAAGGAGTTCCCCTAATATGCAGAAAACTGTGGAATTTTGTCTGCATTTGTTTTGTTGCAATGCTGTAGAGGGTCATATTACATGTGTATCTGAGCATGAGCATGCTTGTGTATGTGTGTACATGTGTAGAGGCAGAGAGAGAGATGCACAACACACACACACACACACACACACTGTTTGAATGTTGAAAACTGACAAAAAAGATTGAATATGTATAGATTGAAATTTCACGGTCTTTTCATGTGCTAGATCGCATGCGGGGATTGGGAATTTGCTGTTCAGGCAATACAGTGAAATCATTTGTCCTTCCCCCAGTACTATGCAATTTTATGCAGTCGCAAAGCTGGTATACTTAATTACCAGAGGGTGTATGGTAGTGCAGATTTTGTATTTTTTTTAATATTTTTGAGTACTTCACTTTCAGATACTTTTTTGACTACTGTGTGCTCCATCTTTTCTGATTTTGAGCAGTTAATATACACTGTACACTGTATAGAGATTTTACAGACACGTACCTATATATATATATATATATATATATATATATATATATATATATATATGGGTCCCCTTCAGTAGATCGAACTTTTACAAGTTCGAACCTCATATGGCCTAGACCATATGTTCAAACTTGTAAAAATTCAATCGGACTGACTGGAGATCTCTGTACAGTGGAGAAAGAGAAGATTTCCCTTTTCCGCAATGTAGTGCGATCTTGGAGTTGGTATATTTAAGTACGGGGGTGTGGGGGGTGCAGGAGGGCATAGCCTTCCTGCTACAGATGTTGAGTTTTCTTTTTTGTTGTTTTTTTTCTTTTTTCTTTATTGTTCAAACTTTTACAAGTTCGAACATATGGTCTTGGCCATTTGTATACAAGTTCGCTCTACTGAAGTAGATCCATACATATATATATATATATATATATCTATATATATATATCTATATATATATATCTATATATATATATATATATATATATATATATATATATATAT
>NC_056734.1:151251192-151258692 GCF_019279795.1 Protopterus annectens
AATGTCATTCACCCGAAAACACTCTGAATAACCACTAATTACTTATCTCCTCAAAGAATGACATAATCTTACACTTAATATCCCAAACCAAACCACTATGTGTAATAATGGATGATGGTTTCAAGTCTGATCATCAGACAACACAGCTCATTAAAAAAACACATGAGAAGCTTGGTGTCCTCTACAGGTCCAGGTGGTACCTTAATGAAAAGGCTAGGAAAACCATGGCATCATCCTATCTACTTCATTCACATTTGTACATACCACCTGTGCTTACAACCCTTTATACAACTCCAAAAAACAAAACCAGAGTCATGTTACAATAAAATGCTACCGATCTTTATTCCTACTCCCATCATTGTACAGCCCTTATGCAAGTAAACTGGTTGTATTTTTCCCTAGTACTTTATCTGTGCACACCGACTGACTTACCTTAATATATAAACCAGAAAACTGATCTGCATTAAAAAAACATCCTACGGCACTACTCACAAGTTAGAGATCTGTGCTCCACAAATAAATCTCTTCAAATTAAAACTGAATCATTTACCTCTGCTGGTGACTCATACCTTTCAAACTCTGTGGCCAGACCATGGAATTCCATCCCACTCTACCTCAAGCAGACAGATTACTTGATTAATTTTATAATGTAAATTAAATAAAACATAAACATGTCGTAATGTTCTTGCCATGCTATTGGCTAACACTGTGTAGCAGTGTAAACCCTGCCAGTGCTCACATACCCAAAGCAGAAGCTGTTCGCAAGTGCCGGTCGGTCAGATCCAGTGATTTCAGCTACCGAAGACTTTGAAAAAGCTAAGTACCCCGTTGGGGACTCTTTCTTGCCTCAGCCGATGTCAGATAAAGTAAATAATTGTTTAACTTGTGGGAGACAAATACCTCATAAGGATTTCCATTCCTACTGCCTTCCTTGCTTAGGCCCAGACCATGACGTATCGTCCTGTTCAGCCTGTGCTTCCTTCAACCGACGAACTCTTAGACGTCGGTCGGAGTTTGCAGAGGAATTTTTTTGGGCTAGCTTTGCATATAAAATTCCGTCGGAGACTCCGACATCACATTTGGTGAAAAAACGGAAGGACAAGGACCGACACTCGCGGCCCGCGGTTTCGGCTGAAACCACGGTAAAGCCTACCGCGAGTGTCTCAGTTTCGGCTGAAACCGAGTCCTCGGAGATTCCTTCATCCGAATCCACTCAACCGACCACCGCGGCCCGGGAGGCCCCGGCTGAGTCGGCTACCGAGCTACCTACTGAAACCAGTGTCCATGATATGTCCGACACCATTCCTTTGGACATATCTACTCCTGCACGTGGGGCAGCTAGGCCCCCTGCTTCCATGTCCATTAAGGCCTTCTCCAGGGCTAAAGCTGCTAAACTTTCTAAAGCTTTGCCTCCCAAGACTACCTCCCAGAGACCTTCCTATAGTACTCAGATCCTCAGCCTTGCAGAGGACCTTATTTCTTTAATTAGAGGTTCACAACCTCACCCGGACAGGGCCTCTCACCCTCCACCAGACAAAAGGCCCAGGACTGAGCCTTCTGACCCACACTCTTCAGATGAGTCCACGGATGGTTCTGAGTTGTCAGACCACCAGGAGGAGGCTTATTCGCCCTATGAGGATTCTGATGCTGAAGAATCTATCCCTTCGGTCTCCCCTCCTGAAGAGTTTTCCTTTGGTGAGACTCTACACTCCATGAGAGAGCATTTTCAATGGCAAGGTCAGGAATTCTCTGATTCTAGAAAAAGATTAAGGACCTTTTTACATTTGCCTCAGCATAGGCCCTTAGCTATACCTCCTGTTTTGAATGAAATTGATGATGTGTACAATGATGTCAGTACAGCCCCTGATACTCTCCCCCCGGCCCCTGCCAAACCTGATAGATACTACAGGGTCCCGGAATCTCATTTCCATCTGTAGAAAGCCCATTCTGCAGACCCAGAAACTATTACTCTGGGCCCTAAAGGGGTTGCGGCTGCCTCTGCCAAAAATCCTCTACCTTCTGAAAGAGAGTCTAGAGCTTTAGAGAGATGGGGAAAGAAGGTATATACTTCTGCAACTCTTTCCGTCAGGGCACTAAATTGTCAATTTCATATGATACAGTACCAAGAGTATTTGTTAGATGAACTGAACAAGAAGCTTTCTTCTCCTGAGCCCCTTGACCGTAAATCCCTCCAGGATTTGGTACACAATTCACAGCAGGTTAGTAATAATTTCTTAAAGTGTGGTTATGATGCATTGGAGGCTTCATTTAGGTCAGCTATGACTGGGGCAGTTATTCGTAGGCATGCCTGGCTGAAGGAACAATCTTTGCCAGACCATGTTAAAGCTAAACTCCTGGATGCTCCAATGGAGAAACAACATTTATTTGGCTCCTCTGCTCAGGAGGTCTTAAAAAAGTATGAAGAAAAGGCAAAATCTGTGCAAACAGTTAAGGATTTCCTACAAGTACAACCACCGAGATTCAGCAGAAACTGGCCTACTAAGAATTGGTCCTTTCCAGACTCGGACAGAGCCCAGAGAGGCAGGAACAGACGCCCCAGAGGCAGAGGCCGATCTAGGGGCTCTTACAGAGGCCATCAGTGGCAACGTGCCAACCAGAGAGGTAGTGCAACAGCAGCAACAACAACTACTACACCAGGACAGGCTCAATGACTTTACTCTGATTCCGCACACCAGGGCTCAACTGGAAGCACCCTTGGGCGGAAAGCTTGCTTTATTCTCAAAAAATTGGCATTATATTACAAGGGACACATGGACACTGCAAATAATAGACAAAGGATACAGGTTCCACTTCCACACTTTGCCAAAAAGAAACGGAATGCCAGACCTGCCACCAAATCAGAGGGCAGAGGCTTTAAAGCAGATCAACAGCTTGCTTCAAATGAAAGCTATAGAAAAAGTACCACTTTCAGAGCAAGGCCAAGGATTTTACTCCAGACTATTCCTTGTTCCAAGAAAAGAAAATCAATGGAGGCCTATTCTCGACCTGTCCGCACTGAATACTTTCCTCATTGTGCCAAAATTCAAGATGCTGACCCTACAGCAACTTCTTCCCATGTTGGGCAAGGAGTCTTGGCTGGTGACTCTAGATCTCAAGGAGGCATACCTGCACGTCCCTATTCGACCAAACTGCAGAAGACACCTCAGATTTCTTGCAGGATCAGAGCATTATCAATTCTCAGCATTGCCCTTTGGCTTATCTACTGCGCCCAGAGTATTCACGAAATGCCTGGCATCAGTAATTGCACACTGCAGACATCAGGGGATTCAAATTTACCCTTATCTGGACGACTGCCTTATACAAGCGGACAACAAGGTAAATTTGATAAAAGACTTGGCCTATGCCATCTACCTACTACAGGCATTAGGATACACAGTCAACATCCAAAAATCAAGACTGGTTCCATCCCAAAGGATAACCTTTCTGGGTGCGGATCTAGACACAACCACCCAAATGGCCTTTCTCACAGAAGAAAAACAAAAACAACTTCCAGATTACTTCATGAATCTGACAAGACAAGCTCAGCTTACTGCAAGGAAAATCCTGCAGGCCCGGGGTTACATGGCATCCTGCATAATTCTGATACCACAGGCCAGGCTGCATATGAGAAAATTACAATGGTATCTAAGGAGTGTATGGTCTCAACACAGTCACAGTTTGGAAACTTTGATACCAATCATTCCTTGCCTTCAAAAGGAATTCCTGTGGTGGGCTCAGGCCTGCCAGTCCAACAGAGGGTTGCCTTTCAACAAACCAAAAACAAAACAAACCATCACCACGGACGCTTCAGACCGAGGATGGGGAGCACACATGGAGGGCAAATGTATCCAAGGTCTGTGGTCTCAAAGACAGCTACACATGCACATAAACCAAAAGGAAATGCTGGCAGTGATGCATGCAATCGAGGCTTTCAAACCCTTCCTCCATCAAGGCCACCTATTAATAAGGACAGACAACACCACGGTCATGTGGTACACAAACAAGCAGGGAGGCACACACTCCTACCCTCTATGCCGGCTGGCTATGAATCTATGGGAGCTATGCCTGAAACTCAATATCCAACTGCAGTCCCAGTTCGTGTCAGGAAAGGAAAATACACTGACAGACAGCTTAAGCAGAACTGCCATGGATGCACACGAATGGATGCTGCACCCAGACATCTTCCAACTCATAACAAAGGCATGGGGAATGCCGGAGATAGATCTGTTCGCCTCCCCCCTCAACCATCAACTGAAGACATTCTGCTCAAGGACATACCATCCACAAGCATGGAGGGTGGACTCTCTCTCTTTCAGCTGGAAAGCTCTAAAAGTATATGCCTTCCCACCTCTCCCTTTAATGTACAAGGTTCTACTGAAGATCAGGGAGGAACAGCCAAGAGTGATTCTGATAGCTCCAGACTGGCCAAGGCAACACTGGTATCCACTATTGAGGAGCATGTCACAGGCAAAACCATGGGCTCTCCCCCTATGGCCTCTTCTTCTGACGCAGAACAATTTCAAGATCATGCATCCCAACTTAAAAACATTGCAGCTAACTGCCTGGAAAATCCCTTAAATCCAAAACAAAATGTTTTATCACAGACAGTGAAGGACATTATCATGGAAGCTCGCCGGCCTTCCACAAGGAAGACATACTCAGCTAAATGGAAAAGATTTTTCATCTGGAACACATCAAAAGGCTTAGATGTGACAGTGGCAAGCATGACACATATACTGGAATACTTAGCAGAACTGTTCCACAATGGCCTTTCCTATTCTTCCATTAAGATTCATGCCTCAGCAATTTCAGCAGAATACAATGTGGATCCACCTATCTTCTCACACCCTCTACTCAAGCAATTTCTGAGAGGGATCAAAAATATCAAACCTCCAAGAAAACCCCCTTTACCTGCTTGGGATCTCAACTTTGTCTTGGAGAAACTAACACTTCCTCCCTTTGAACCAGCAGCATCAGCGGATCTCCAGTTTCTGTCTTGGAAAACTGCATTCCTTCTGGCAATAACTTCAGCAAGAAGAGTATCTGAGTTACAAGCATTAATGGCAGTACAGCCATTTCTTATCTTCTATCAGGACAGAGTTACACTAAGAACTAATCCTACTTTTATGCCAAAGGTGGTAACTAGGGTATCCTTGAACCAAGCTATTCACTTGCCTACGTTCTTCCCAAATCCACAGAATAGAGGGGAAAAACTTCTGCACACCCTGGATATACACAGACAACTACGCTACTACTTGGACAGAACTAAAAGTAGCAGAAAAACTGACCAGCTATTGGTAGCATATGCTGCTGGGGTGCAAGGAAAAGCAATTTCCAAACAGACAATTTCAAAATGGATAGGAAATTGCATTTTGTTACTCCTTTCATGGAAAGTCAGTTCCTGCAAACATCAGGCCTCATTCCACAAGGGCCACGGCCACCACTACAGCCTTCCTACGAGGGGTGGCTACCAAGGACATTTTAGAAGCTGCTACTTGGAGCTCCGTGCATACATTTACCAAACATTACAATCTACCTTTATACCCCAGATCCAGAGCAGGCTTTGCTACTGCAGTCCTGCAGGGGATCTTAACTACACCATCCTTTTCTTAGTACCCCCTCCCCCAGATTGGCTATGGTATTCTACCCATATGTTATGACTGCAGATGCATCCTTGAAGGACATAGTACAGTTTTGTACCTACCATAAATGTAGATGTCCGATAGGTATGCATCTGCAGTCAGGTTTACCCTCCCTCCTACCCCTCTGTGGTATTCCTAGGGTGTTTACCCCTCTTTTAGCTAGCTGGGGGAATCTATTATGGTGTATTTGTTTGTATATACATGTGTATATATATATATATATATATATATATATATATATATATATATATATAATTTTGCAAATGTTTGGAACTCTATTGCATTTCTCTAAATTTAGCCTTCCTAGAGGGCACCTGGCATCTGGGGCAAGAAAAACTGAGGAAAATGGCGTCGGCTGATGCTTTTATACCCCAGACGCTCTGACGTCGGGGAAGGTGCAACATCAGCCGAGGCCAGACCCAGACTTTGGAATCCGGCCGACCGAAGGGCTGCCTGAGGCAGGACAACCCATATGTTATGACTGCAGATACATACCTATCGGACATCTACATTTATGGTAGGTACAAAACTGTACTTTTCCTGGACTTCATGGATAGCTTTGGAGTTGCCTTGGGAGAATGTTGTGAGTGTAAAGAGTTGTCACCAGAAGTTCTTTTTATTTTCTGCTTTATTCTGTATTTTTGCTGGTATTTTAGTGTTCTAAGTTTTACGTTTGCTTTGTTATCAGTAATTATTGATTTATTTACTGTGATATTTTCATAGATTTATTTAAAAGGTTTGTTGGAAATGCTTTGTCTGTTTTATTTAATTTCATGAAGTTGGGTTTAGGATTTTATTAGGGTTGTAGTAGTCTTAGTAGATTATGTAGACAGGATTATAATTGCTTTCTTAATTCATCTTTAATTAATTTATTTTTATGCTTGCATATATGTGGATGTATTGTGCATGTTGCTGTAGATATAACTATAGAGAGGAGTAATGTAATGCATATTTTGTAGCATATGATTTTGGAGGGGGGGGTGTGCATAATTATTTTTGTTTGTTCTTGTTTCTGTTTTCTAGCTATGTATATAATTGCATATGGATATGCTTTTATTTTGGTACTGTGTAATCTATATAGATTTATGTTGTGTTTGTGTACAAGTATTGTTTTGTGGCCATTTATGTGCTTGTGTGGGGGTTGTTTATGGCTGCTGTGCAATTCCATATCATGTAGTCAATGCTGATTGTTTCTTGAGGTTTGATATTTTATGATGTGTTGCTTTTACTTTTTTATGTTGGAAATGTGTGTGCCATGCTTTGTGCTTGTTTTTTCACATTTGGCCTTGTATAGGATTTCTGGGGGATACTTTTTGAAAAAACTGAACATGTTTTATTTGTTATTTATTCATAGTGCAAGGTATACATTTACTAACTAATTGTGTTAGAAATATCAGTTTATTTTGGTAGCTCAATGTTTTATTTTTTAGTCCAGTGTAGTGTAGTTTAACTCTTCTCTTGCCGTGATATGCTGTTTATTACTACTTTATTGTACTATTTATTTATGAATGTTTAATGCCTTTTGTGCAGTTGGGTCCTTTCTTTCTCTCTCTTTTTTTTTTTTTTTGGTAGTTTCTTAGGTCAACCACATTAGGTCAACCACCAAGCCTCTTTCCTTTTCACCCACTGGTTGTTACATTCCTCAGAAGTAAGAACCACATGTCCATCCATTCTCCCTTAGGAGGCTCAAGAGATGAGAATGGGCCATTATCTGCTACATGGAATTGTGGGAGTTCTTGTCATGACCATATCTGTTCTCGCTGAGAATCCATGATACCTCCAAAGGGTGGCATGTAATGGGTGCACACAAGAGAAATGCCTCCTACTTCCATGAAAGATTTCCTCTCTAGTGCCCTGC
>NC_056734.1:151266192-151308692 GCF_019279795.1 Protopterus annectens
TTTACGGTGGGTGATATGGTGTATTTAATGCTGCACTTTCTTCCTAGTGACATCATCTGCTTGACTGTCAAGAGAGCTGGTGAAGTCTAGTTCTGCATTATGGTGCATTCCAAATGTGACAGGGTAGCTACAACAGAAGCCAGCAGTGTTACATGCTGGTGTCATACTGAGAATTTCAGAAGGAAACACTAGGGTTTACTATGAATAATTGTCTCATTTAATCATAATATAATTAAATCAACATAAAATGTTTAAAATCTTGAGAGGTTGCAACTCTAAACAATGACACACACAAGATCATAAACCTTATTCAAAAACGTGTTTCTTGCACACAAGTTCAGATGACAAACATGACAAGACAGACAGACTCACAGACAGACACATATATCTATATCTGTATAGATAGATACACATTTATATCTGTATCTATCTATCTATCTATATGGCTATAGATACAGATATATATACATAAATACATCCACAGCCACCCTATAGCACCAGATGGTTGGCCACACACACACACACACACACACACACACACAGACACACACACATTAACTTTTGAGATTGCACAAAGTCAAAGAAAAGAGAGAAAGAGATGGGGAGAAAACATAAACACAGTCTTCCATCTCTAACCTCAATTCAATCAACCTGGTAACCTTCTTGCATCCTTCTGAACATCGCTTTACTAGAAGTCAACAAAATTCCATTTGTCATGAAAGGTGATATAATTTGCAACCCTTGGACTTTTAAACATGTGCTCCATTCTGTAGTAAACCCTCAGTATGAATAATGAGGACGAAAAAAAAATTACATTCGGGATCTTTTGGAAACATACAAATTTATATAGAAAAGTGCACGTTATTTTAGAGGCAAGCTCAATGTCATTCCTAATAAGGCAGGCCATGCTGCCATGGAACTACACTCTAAAAAAGATGGATACTAAAGTGATGAGCTTGAGACTTGCAAACAGGGTATTTGGTCCAAAATGATATGCTACTTTGGTTGTAATAAGATTTTTAGCATATCATTTTGTCCTGCAGTTATGGCATGTAATATGCATGGCAGGCCAACATAAAGTACTTTATTTTATTTTATTTTACATTTGTTGACCGGAATTGTCCGACTGGATATATGTCCATTTTCAGCGGAGGCCCGGAGAGAAAAGCTCCAAGGTTGACAATGACAAACATAAAGATGCTTTTAGAAAAAAAGTTGCATACATTCATGAGCACATCAATAACAATGGTAGTTACAGAACAGCATATATACAGTAGATATATACATACAGTAGGTATATACATACAGTGTATACATACAGCAGATATATACATACAGTAGGTATATACATACAGTAGGTATATACATACAGCAGATATATACATATAGTAGATATATACATACAGTAGTTGCATTGCTTGCAGAGGGTACATTGCATGACATATTCAGACTAGATCAGGTACAAAGTCTGCCTAGGAATGTTTGTGTGTTGACAATCTGGCTAAAGCAGATAATTGAGGTTTGTTTCCTGTTATAGGACCATACTCACTATGATTGGGGAAAGGCTAGACCTATTTTGTATGAAACTAGTATGCTTAGGATGGGACTTGGAGTAGGGATGAAAAGAGAAAAAAAACCTAGTCTGGTCTGGAGCATGGGCATAACCAGTGTGATTTGAGGTGTTTCTTTAGTTTGTTTTTGAATATGGCTAATAATGGTTGTGATGCCAGGTCTGTTGGTAGACAGTTCCATATACCTTGATTCATTCAGGTGGTACAGGTGCAGTAGAGCGGTATGTGGAGTGATAGGGACCTGCCATAGTCTGCACAATAGGTACTTTGATTCATGCATATGGTACGGGAAGAATGGACAGGTAAGTAGGGTGAGAGGGGTGGGCTGCTGTTGACTGCTGTATATAGGGACCTGCCATAGTCTGCACAAGGTACTTTGATTCATGCATATGGTACGGGAAGAATGGACAGGTAAGTAGGGTGAGAGGGGTGGGCTGCTGTTGACTGCTGTATATAGGGACCTGCCATAGTCTGCACAAGGTACTTTGATTCATGCATATGGTGGGAAGAATGGACAGGTAAGTAGGGTGAGAGGGGTGGGCTGCTGTTGACTGCTGTATATAGGGACCTGCCATAGTCTGCACAAGGTACTTTGATTCATGCATATGGTACGGGAAGAATGGACAGGTAAGTAGGGTGAGAGGGTGGGCTGCTGTTGACTGCTGTATATAGGGACCTGCCATAGTCTGCACAAGGTACTTTGATTCATGCATATGGTACGGGAAGAATGGACAGGTAAGTAGGGTGAGAGGGGTGGGCTGCTGTTGACTGCTGTATATAGGGACCTGCCATAGTCTGCACAAGGTACTTTGATTCATGCATATGGTACGGGAAGAATGGACAGGTAAGTAGGGTGAGAGGGGTGGGCTGATGTTGACTGCTGTATATAGGGACCTGCCATAGTCTGCACAAGGTACTTTGATTCATGCATATGGTACGGGGAGAATGGACAGGTAAGTAGGGTGAGAGGGGTGGGCTGCTGTTGACTGCTGTATATAGGGACCTGCCATAGTCTGCACAAGGTACTTTGATTCATGCATATGGTACGGGAAGAATGGACAGGTAAGTAGGGTGAGAGGGGTGGGCTGCTGTTGACTGCTGTATATAGGGACCTGCCATAGTCTGCACAAGGTACTTTGATTCATGCATATGGTACGGGGAGAATGGACAGGTAAGTAGGGTGAGAGGGGTGGGCTGCTGTTGACTGCTGTATATAGGGACCTGCCATAGTCTGCACAAGGTACTTTGATTCATGCATATGGTACGGGGAGAATGGACAGGTAAGTAGGGTGAGAGGGGTGGGCTGCTGTATCTTATTCATTTCCAAACATGGAGTTCATGCTACTGTTTAAATCACCACATGGTACAAAGGCATTTTTTACAAACAGAAGTTGAAAAACTTTTTGATACTATGCTATGAAAGCATTCTTGTTGTTTAAAGCAAAAGTGCTCATTTCACTTGCAACATATATAGAGTCATAGCAGAATGCAGCAGAGACGGCCATTATATGCCTGGTTTTTACGATAACATTAACAGAAACTGGTAGTAAATGTTTGAGGAAGCAATTCAAACTGAAAGCACTATGCCAGTCCTTTACTTCCCAGCTTTCCTTGTTCATTCTCATGTACTTATGTGATATGATGACAGACAGAATGCAGTACCAACTTTAAGACACTTGATCAACCATGTATATATTTGCAATGGATGTTCATAGGTTCATAGGTTCATACTAGGCTATCTGCCCTAGGGCATTTATAAGCCTAGCCAGAATGTGTTTGGCTTTCGCCACCCATTTTAAATGCCATTTTACGAGGTTAGTATACTGTGCCTCTGTCTAACAGTGACACAGAAGTGATACCCGGGGTAAACCTACGATCTCCCATCCACTCATCAAGATTCCTCTTGAAGAGAGTCAATGAGGGACTCTGCCTAACCTGGACTGGGATTTTATTCCAGAGTGAAGGGAGCCTCTGGGTTATGAATCTGTCCCTCCAGCATGTCCTATTTATTTCAGTGCTGAGGTTCAAGTCTCTCGAGCGCGTGGCTCGATGGGATTTGGATTTTCTGAGGTGCAGCATGTCCATTAATTACGGGTTGGACATGGCTTTATACGTCAGGCACAGATCACCTCTGAACAGGCAGTATGCCATTGAGTAGAGCTGGAGTTTCTTTAACCGGGCAGCATATGGCATCTGTTTGAGCCCTTTGATCCTCTTGGTGAGGTACTTTTGGGGTCTTTCCAGTTGCTGCAGGTGTATGGTAAGGTACATCCCAAAAGGGGCATTGTACTCAATTATGGGCCTGATGAGGGATGAGTAAAGAGGCACAATTACCTCCCCTGATCTAGATGTGAATCCCTTCATGATTAGGTGGGCTATATAAAATGTTTTTCTAACCACTTTGGCCACGTGGTTGTCAAATGAGAGATTGCTATCAACTTGGGTCCCCAGGTCCCTAATTACTTCTTCTGTACTTAATGGATTACCACCTATGTGGTAATTTGTGGGCACTTTGTTTTTGCCAAAGGGGATGACTATACACTTTTTGGCATTTAGCTTGAGGTCATGTCTCTGGCACCAGTTGTCTGTTTCTATGAGGCCCTTTTGGAGGATGCTTGTGTCGGCTGGAGAGTCGATTATGCCGCCCAGTTTGCAGTCATCTGCGAACTTGGTCAGCCACAGTCCTTCCGTGTTGGCCTGTACCTCCGAGAAATATATACCGAACAAGAGAGGTCCCAGGACTGAGCCTTGTGGGACACCACTTGTAACTGGTTTGGAGTCTGACATGGCTCCAGCAATTCTAACCATGTGGGTTCTGTCTGAGCCAGTTTGCAATCCATCTAGTGACATAGGGGTTTATATTTAAGCTGGTGAACTTATCTATAATGCCCGAGTGGGGTATTGTATCGAAGGCTTTTGCGAGGTCCATGTTGTGGAATAAACACTGTGTCAGTTAGAGCAGAAGACTGAGGCTTTGAGTTAAGGAGTTGCTTCCTGTATTCCAGGGTATAGGGTTTGATTCCTTCCCCTTCAATTTGCCTATTATTTGACACTCAAGTCTCTTAATAAGCACGGCTCTAGATATGCTCATGAAAACACACACTTGCATTCAGTGTTTCTCCTAGTTAACATATAACATATAAATAAAATAAAAAATATTTTGTGTCTTTCGGCTTTCCCCGGTTAGGGGTCGCCACAGTGGAACTCCGGTCTGCTAATGATTGCTAGTGGATTTTTACGTACCGGGTTACCAGCCCTGACGCACAACCTTCAACGAAGGCACGCCCCATTCACGTATGCCGCTACACAGAAGACGCTCTAGCTGAGAATCGAACGGGACAACGTCTTGCTATAAGGTGACAATGCTACCACAGCACCACCACCACAATCTATGTACTAATAAAAATTATGTTACAGTATTTCTTTGCTAGTGTTGCTGTGGAATCAACCTTTAACTTTGAAAACCCAAATTGAGTAATCTAATGACTTTACTAAAAAAAAACAAGAGCAGAAAACTCAAAAAGTGAAACATCTGAAATTAAAGGTATATAGAAGTACTGAGAAAAAAAAAGGAAAGCGCCCCTCCCTCCAGTCAGTCCACAATCTATGTTCTGTATTCTATTTTTGTTTTGTGTTTTTAGCACTTGAAAGCAGTAATGGGAGCTAGTAAACTTTGCGTTATATTCACACAATATGACTACAGTAGTCTGTCTTTTGTTCTTGAAACAGTGAAATGTATTTGTGAAGATGTATTTTGAAATTTCTATAAAAATGTGTTGTTTTTAATACCTTGCATTAATAAGACCCCTTAATGAAACAGTAATCCAAGTGGACCTCGTTTTCCTGAGTTCTGGTCTTTTAAGCATGTTGTGCATTGTTATATAATTTTGTGCTTTTAGAAAAAGGCCTGTCTGAATTCAGTATTTGCAGGTACGGAGCTGTGGTCTCTACTTACTTCAGAATAAGTTATTGTTTGTTTGCATACAGATTTCTCAGGAACTTTGTTTTTCATGCGTCATGTTGCTACACGCAGAGCTTGAAGCCAACATCAGGAGTTTGTAACTGAAGTACTAGTTTGAACACATCTTCTTTATGCCCTATAATACTAATTTAGAAAGGTGTGTCGTTGTGACTGGGGAGTGATTCAAAACAGATCCAAACATATACAACTAGTTTGAGAATGGGGAAATGAATGCTTTTAAGATCGTTAAAGTAATAATATCTGATTGTATAACCTTAGATGCTACTTATGTGTGTGGCAGTTGTTAATAATAAATTACAGGTGATGGTTAAAGTGCAGAGAATAAAGACAAATAAATAGTTGTGCCAAGGCTACAAGGAGAT
Source organism: Protopterus annectens (assembly GCF_019279795.1). NCBI lineage: Eukaryota > Metazoa > Chordata > Ceratodontiformes > Protopteridae > Protopterus > Protopterus annectens. The sequence continues at coordinate 151,272,108 of NC_056734.1, forward strand.
AAACAGCTATAGCTGTAATTATAACTCATTCCTTGTGCCTGGATGGATAAAAGAGGCATTATCAGAAATGCACATCTTCAGAGAGCTTTGTGAATGACCTCACACAAAGATGTTTTGAATTCTTTGAACTATCTGATACTTAAATACCAGTTAACTTTCTAAAATTATACAAATCTTGTAAGACCACATTTTTCTTACATGTGAGACGTTTACAGTCAAGCAAATAAATATGGAAACAAAGTGGATACGTAAATAAGTACATAAATGTATGCCTGTATGTGTGTGTGGGTGGGTAGAGGGTACATGTGTGCCTATGTGTTCTAGATGCCAATTGCTTATTGTCTGGCTGCAGTGCCTTTTAAAAACTTTCTTGTTTTTTACATGTATCCATAAAAGAATTAGGTGCAGCATTGTGGAGCATATTGTATTACTCTTTTTGTATGGCACAACCCTCGGGCCTGATTCAGAAACACTGACTGCTACTGCAGTGGCTTTGAGTTTCTTTGTGCCATAGAAGAGCACACAAAGCCCTGCCTGATTCACAAACTCACTACCACCATGGAGCAGTATAACACCAAACCCCATGGCCAATCATGCTCCATTGTGTTCGAGTCATTTGTACCCCCATATAAATGACATCACCATCTGCTCATTCTCTATTCAAAATCCTGGCAACAGTATTTGAACTGGGTCCAATAGCATAAGGTACAGAACTCCAACAACACAGTCCACTGATGTAACAGTGCTGATGTGAGTCAAGATAACCTTCACACACACACACACACACACACACACACACACACACACACACACACACACACACACACACACACACACACACACCTTCATTGTAAGGGAAAATATCTACTGGCAGTGGAGTCCTTTATATTGCTGTGTAGGAAGACCTGCTATTCCACATTGCCTTGTCTTCTGACAATCCCATGATGTAGGTTAACTCTCACTAGTTGGAGCTTGCACAGTGCCAGATCCCCTCCCTATCAGAATATTTATTTATTATTAACTTTTGTTCACCTGGAAAATGTGACTGGGTGGAACACCCCTTTTCTGCAGAGGCCCTTGGAGAGAAGCTCCAAATGATTAGGATACAAATTACGACAACACACATATATGAATTTGCATATCATTGTAAAAGAAAACTGTATATATCTTTGTTGTAAATATATATTTTTTTATCATTGAATTGTATACATTTACATTAGCAAGACAAGGAATGAAGTATGCTATAGATTACAAATGCAGCTGTTAACAGTGAATGTCACTGAAGTGGATAGTGAACATTTACAGAGAATGATGATAGCTTGTGAGACATTTACAAAGAATAGTAACGTGCTTATTGTACAGTCACAAGGTAGAGTCTGGCACAATACAACCACATAATGTTTTCTTTCCAGAAGGACAAGAAAGTGGACAGCCCAAAGATTACAAATGAAGTTTTGGTGGCAGAACATCAGTGGAACACATTCTGTAGCATTTACAGAGAATGGTCACATGCACATGTTATAGCAACGGGATAGACTAGAGTGCTCTCCAAGTGCAGCTATCAGAAAAAGTCTCTGCAGCTGTATTTAATTTACATATAATGCGGTACTAGTGGCAGAAAGCAGAATAAAGTAGCAAACAGAGTTTTAAGACTCACAGAGACTGTAAGCTTGTAAAAATATTAAAACAGAGGAAGATAATGGTCCAGTAACATTTGTATGTAGCATGACTGTATTTTTTTCTGATGTACTGAAATAGTTTGCTAGTAGTATGTTAGCTATGGACAGATTGCATCAGGAAAGCATGTGTTATAGTAATCAAACAAGTAGTAGTACCTGTTTTGAAAAAAGAATCCAGTTGATTCTGTCTCTCTTTTTAAATAAACTGTATTTTCTGCAGAGTTTACTACTTCAGATATCACAAACATTGTTGTCATTTTAAACATCTGGGTGGTGGAACACACAGATCAAAGAAAGGCATGTTCAAAACTGGGACCACTTAAAAATAGTGTAGCATAAGCTAGCTCAATCCTTCACTCCTTCAAATGAATGAAAGAAGCAGATCCCCTCTGATTAGCATATAATGTTGTTCTTCTCTTTGAAATCTGCTCTTTTAGATACTATATAAAACCTTTAGATATACTGTGAAAACCTCAAAGGAGTTTCTTTCAAGATAAGACCATCCCTTTAATTCAAGTTTAATGAACACTTTCACTCTGACCCATTAATCTTTGAGAAGGACCAGACATTATCCACTAGTCATTTTAAATGCACATGAAAAGACCTCTTTGTATTTACCATTAAGCTGAAACATTTTGGGCCAGTGCTGCCCTTTTGTGATTGCAATTAGCGCAAGCAAATACAGCCATACCTACAGACCTTCCTAATGTCCCGAATAAAGAAAATTATTTACATTTTCAAACTGTATAAAAATGTCTGGCCATGGGTGGAAAAAAGAAAAGCCCTCCTTGTAGAGATGCATCTAGATGGGGTAAAATAGGGAAAGCCCTCCTTGCAGAGCTGCATCTAGATGGGGTAAAAAAGGGAAAGCCCTCCTTATAGAGCTGCATCTAGATGGGGTAAAAAAGGGAAGGCCCTCCTTGTAGAGCTGCATCTAGATGGGGTAAAAAAGGGAAAGCCCTCCTTGCAGAGATGCATCTAGATGGGGTAAAACACACACACACACACACACATATATATATATATATATATATATATATATATATATATATATGTATATGTATATATGTATATGTATGTATATCCATTCATGTGTGTATGTGTGTGTGTGGACAGCTGATGGTGAAAGATACATGCAGTGGAACAGAAACAGGAAGTTGGAAAGACAAGAGAAGAGAAGAAAAGATGCTGTAGTCGATAATTATATGGTATGTAGTTTATATGATGCAAAAGATATACAGTGGATATAAAAAGTGTTTACACCCCTGTTAAAATGCCAGGATTTTGTGATATAAAAAATGAGACCACAATAAATCAATTCAAAACATTTCCCACCTTTGATGTGACCTATAACCTGTACAATTCAATTGAAAAACAAACAAATCTGCTAGGGGAAAAAATATAAAAAAATAAAAAAATGTACAATGTGCTGCTTCCATAAGTGTGCACACCCTTAAACTAATACTTCGTTGAAGCACCTTTTTATTTAATTACAGCATTCAGTCTTCTTGGGTAGGAGCCATCAGCATGGCACATCTTGACTTGGCAATATTTGCCCACTCTTCCTTGAAAAAGTGCTCCAAATCTGTCAGATTGCAAGGGCATCTCTTGTGCACATCCCTCTTCAGGTCACCCCACAGATTTTCTATTGGATTTAGGCCTGGCTCTGGCTGGGACATTCCAAAAATTTAATTTTCTTCTGGTGAACCATTCTTTTGTTGATGTGGATGTATGCTTGGGGTAATTGTCGTGTTGAAAGGTGAAATTCTTTATCTTCAACTTTCTAGCAAATGCCTGAGGTTTTGGGCCAGAAGTGACTGATATTTGGAACTGTTCATAATTCCCTCCACCTTGACTAAAACCCCAGTTCCAGCTGAAGAAAAGCAATCCCAAAGCATGATACTGCCACCACCATGCTTCAGTGTGTAGATGGTGTTCTTTTGGTAATGCAAAGTGTTGTTTTTGCCCCAAACGTACCTTTTGGAATTGTAGCCAAAAAGTTCAACCTTGGTCTCATCAGACCATAAAATATTTTCCCACATGCTTTTGGGAGATTTGATGTATTGCTTTGCAAATTTTAGCTGGGTCTGGATGTTTTTCTGTGTAAGAAAAGGTTTCCTTCTTGCAACCCTACCCCATAGTCCAAACATATAGAGAATATGGGAGATTGTTGTCACATGTAGTACACAACATATACTAGGCCGAAATTCCTGCAGCTCCTTCAGTGTTGCTGTAGGTCTCCTGGCAGCCTCCCTGACCAGTTTTCGTCTTGTCTTTTCATCAATTTTGGATGGATGTCCAGGTCTTTCCCAGGTCACTATTGTCCCATATTTTCTCCACTTTTTAATGGCTTTCTTCACTGTGTTCCATATTTTATCCAATGTTGTGGAAATGTTTTTATACCCTTCTCCTGACTGATACCTTTCAACAACGAGATCACTTTGATGCTTTGTAAGCTCTCTGTGAACCATGGCTTTTGCTGTAGCAGGCAACTGAGTAAATGTCAAGAAAGTCCTACTAGGACAGCTGAACTTTATATGGGGTTAATCAGAGTCTGTTTAATTGATGGCAGCTGTGTACCGAAGAATACTGAATGCTGTAATTAAATCAAAAGGTGCTTCAACAAAGTATTAGTTTAAGGGTTTTGCACACACAACAAAGTATTAGTTTAAGGGTGTACACCAGCATATTGTACGTTTTTTATTTTTTATATTCCGTCCCCTAACAGATGTGTTTGTTTTTCAATTGAATTGTACATGTTATAGGTCACATTAAAGGTGGGAAATGTTTTGAAAGCATTTATTGTGGTCTTATTTTTTATATCACAAAAACCTGACTTTTTAACAGGGGTGTGTATACTTTTTATATCCACTGTAAGGATCTGTTGGGATGTAGTTGAGGCATTATGTAATGGAAAATTGACAAAATTAAAAAAATCAAAAGCAAGAAACTCCTTCAGATTACTGTCACAGAATAATTCAAGTCACCCAAAACAGGGATAACTATCTTTCCTAAGGAATGAGAGAAATGTACAAAGTTATGACTACAAGATAATAAACAGTCATTTGTTGAAAGTGTTGTTGTAGGTGGTGGACCCCATCCTTTGTCACCTAATGTAATCACCTCGAAGGAAAGCGTCTGTCTTTTTGCAAGAGTAATTCGCCTTTCTTATTTGTTTTCATTAACTTCAGACAACTGCATGATTTTCAAAAGAGAGTGTTCAGAGTTGTCTGTTTCAAACACCTGTGTTTTGCAAGTAGTCAGAACCCACTGAGATCCTGCATTAAAATGATTATTATTTAAAAAAGTAAATGGTTCTTACAGAACCATTGTTTGAATGAAATAATGAATTGTACCATTGATAAGTGTAAGCAGGGAACTGGGAGATTAAACATTTACAAGCAGGGGTCTGGGAAATGAACCATTTACAGGTTGCCTGTGTCCATTAGAGACATGGGTAGCAAAGCAGGACTGAATTTCCTGTTCCAAATCCAATTGTCTAAGTTACACTTGAATTAGTTTAGGGAGGAACTCTGCTTCACGTGGATGGGGGAGCCTGTTTCACAGAAGGTTTAGACTCTGGGATGCATACCCATCTCTCCAGCAGGTCCTATTTATATCACAGGCAAAGATGGGTAATTCTGGTGCTGTTTGATTTGCAGATATGCAAGAGGTCTGCCTTGTATGCCAGGTATCAATCTCCTTCAATAGCCTATAAGAGACAGAATACAGGAATAGGGTCTTGAGGTGGTCTCCATAGGATATGTTACTTACACCCTGTAATGTTTTAGTGAGGAACCTCGGTAGACATTCCTGTTGTTGGATATACCTGGTTAGGTACATACCAAAGAGGTCATTGTACTCAATGATAGTTCTGATAAATTCTGAATACAGTGGAAAGATTACTTCCCTGGACCTAGATGTCATACCTTTATTTATATGTTACACAACATAGAATGATTTTCTCACTACTGTAGACATGTGATAGTCAGAGGCTAGATTACTGCCTATGTGTGTCCCCAAGTCCCTGAGTACTGGGTCAGTTCTTAGGGGTGTATTGTCAATATGATGGCTACCAGGGGCAGATGACTTCCTGAAGGATAGTATTATGCATTTCTTGGCATTTAGTTTTAGTTTGGCTCTTGACCCAGTTATTTGTCTGTGTCAGCCCTTCCTGGAGAACATTTGTGTCGGTGGGCGATTCTGTGACTGCTTTTAATTTGAAATCTGCAAATTTACTCAGTCAGAGGCCACTAACATTGGCCTTGCCTTTAGAGAAGTAAATGCCAAAAAGGAGTGGACCCAGGACAGATCCATAAGGAATCTCCGCTTGTGACTGGCCTCTTTGTAGAGGTGAGCTCCCCAGTTCTAACTTCCTGGGTCCTGTCTCTGAGCCAGTTGGCTATCCACTGGGAGACATAAGGGTTTATACCTAACCTCATGAATTTATCAACAATGCCCGAGTGGGGTAATATGTCAAATGCAAGACAAATGCCAGGAAACCATGGTTTCCTGACATTTTTCTTGGTTTGGACTTTACTTTTTCATTTGTGGTTTTTGACTTTCCACTCACCAGATGGATGTGGTTCAGTCTAATAATACACTACTTAACTTGGCGCAAACAGAGAGTTTGGATGTACCATTGCAACCTGCTGGATCGATTGGGGAACTGACCATTCTCATTCAGCAACTCACACAGAGAATGGAACACTTGGAACAATTTTCTCTTACTCAACTGTCTACGTATTCCACTCCTATTACTTTGTCCTCCTCTGCCATGGACGAAAATGTAGCCGGGACTAGTGCTATCAATTTGGTATCCCAACTGATGATGAGGCCTGTGCTTAGAACAACTCAGGTTAGTGTTAATGCAAATACTAACGTGAATGCTCACAGTTGTGATGTAAATAGTAACGGCAATACTAATGCTGGTCATATGACCTTGTTTACTGACTGGCTTAACAACGGTTGCTCTTTTGGGCATAGGACTGTAGAAGCTAATGGTAATAAAATTTTTAATAACAGACTGCGAATTAGACCGTGTTCTGTTGAAAATAAAAAAGCTTCAAATGGACAACTCATATTTTAAGGAATGTATAAAAATGAGGGCTGTACCAAAAGGTTTGTAAATGTGAAGCTACCCTACAGGTCTAATCGCTAATTCACTATTTCATAAAGATTTATTACAACTGTTTGACAATTTTGGTTTTGAGTACATGGACATGGTGGTAAAATATAATGAAATACAAATTGAGTCCTTAGAGCAAGAGGTGAATAACCTGGATAATAAAATCACACAGGACTCTTTATTCTCATCTGATAAGTTGAATATACATGCATATTCCGCTCCATTGAGGAACAAATGGAGGTGGTTAAGAACAAGAAATTGAAAAAAACTTTTAAGGGATGAAAAGGAGTATAACACTCATTCAGCCTACCCCCCCCCCCTATTCACAAGAATGGTACTTAAACAGACGCACTTCAACGGGTTGGATAACAATGATGTAGGTTTGGACTCTAATAATGAAGGGGAAGAGTCTTTTTTAGAGGAGGAAGATTATATCCCCATTGAGACATTCAGAATGTCTATTGAACCAACAGACATTAAGGAACAACAATTAAGAGGGACAAAGAGTGTACAATTACTGAGGTCAAACACAACCGAACAGGGGGAATAACAAGGGGCATGGAGAGGGAGGGGGGGGTGGAAATAAGTGTTACTGTACATGATTGTAGGCATTCTAATAATGTGATGTGTTTAACTCAACATTTTCTATTATCACCAGTTACTATCCAAATGAATAGTTCTCGGGACTTTAAGGTGTATAATTTCACTGAAATGAATCTGAACACCCATTTGTGTGATTTACTGGCTAAAGGGTTTACATTTATCCCTAGTAGGTCAGCCAATTTAGTACATACTTTAATGGGCTTGAAAGTTTATCTGAGGAAACTTAATTTTAATGTTTTATTCCAGGGTGTAGAGAGTGCTATTGTCCCTTTTAAAATTTCAAGCACTTAAAACCCTCCTATACATCCTGTGTTGGATATATTTGAGAGAGTTTGTGAACTGGATATCTGCACTTTTTGTGAACCTAAAAACAGAATGAAAGGTAATTTGAGTGAGGAAGAAGAAATGGAATTGCAGTTTCTTACCACAAATTCTGGTTTTAGAATTATGAAACCAGATAAAGGGGGTGGTGTGGTCCTTATGAATAAAAATTACTATACCATGAAAATGTATGAGATTTTGGAGACACCTACCTACATTCATAACTCTCTATATTAAATGAACGGGGCACTTAGGAGAATTAGAGGATACTTACAAGATTTTTTAATAGATGGTCTCATTAATTTGGAAGAATTTCATTTTTTGTTAGTAGAGTTCCCTGTTACACCAGTCATCTTTGGGATTCCAAAGATACATAAGGACATGTACCAACCACCTATGTGCCCTACTGTGGATGCTAGAGGCTCGATTACACATCCATTACCTAAGTTCCTCAACATTGAACTTAAGAGTTATCTTAGTAATGAGCCATTCTTATGTTTCGACTCCTGGGATTTCCTCAAGAAAATTAACCAACTTACATATGATAGTACTTGTACACTTATAACGGTAGCTGTTAAGGATTTATATAGTTATAACACACAGACTAGGGATACAGTGGTTTTGTGACTATCTTTGTACTAAGGGGATTTCCCAGGATAGGATTAACATGTTTGAAAACTTTTAGACATGGTCTTGAAAAACAATTTTATATTATTTGAAAAGGAATACTACCATCAAACGCAGGGTGTTGTAATGGGAATAGCTTGTGGGAGGTCTCTGTGAATATCGTCATGCTAAAATGGGAGAGAAGATTTTTGATAGATTCAGCCTTCTTCCCATATTGCTATGCTTATACTCATTTTCTTGTTGATATTTTCATTTTATGGAAGGGGACAAAACAGCAAATTGAACCATTTCTGGATTATATTAATAATTTGACTTCCTTCTTAAAATGTATCCATACAGTTAATGAGTATGAAATATGTTATTTAGATGTTTTACTAATGAAGGACAACCAGAACAACAAGTTTTTAGCTGAGCTATTTCGTAAAGAAACATACTCAAATAGTTTTCTCCATTTCACAAGCTGTCACCCCTTCTCACAAAAGGGAGGGGTTACTAAGGGGCAATTTCTGAGGGCAGCGCGAATGGTTACACTATGGAAGAGTTTTCTAAATGAATGTGACAAACTGAAGGTACTGTTTCTTAAAAGAGGATACCCCTTAGATCTTGTAGAAGAAATTATGGATGAAGTTATTTCCAAGAGGCAGAATGGGCATTTCGCACCCATTTTAAATGGTGTAAGTGAAATGTCATCGCACATTAATATTCATAGGATGACATCAGGCATGAATCCACCCCAGTATGAGTGGACCCCCAGGTTGAGCCTACATAAGAGTTATGGTACTTTACATAACGAGGGGATGAATAACTTTGAATCATGCTTTTTGACCACCTTTTCGAATGACTCCCATCACATTAAGACTATATTAGAAACAAACTGGAATTTATTGTATGGGGAAAAACATCTAAGAGATCTTATGGGTGAAAGACCAATTTGTGTGTTTAGGAAGGGAAGAAATATTAAAAACCTTACTGAAAATCAGGGGATATATTCATGAAGTGGGTATATGTATAAATCTGGGACCTGTAAATTTTGCCCATCCATTTTAGAAAGTAATGAGGTTATTAATAAAGTGAGGGTAAAAATACAGGGTAGGTGTTGTTGTAATACAGAGAAAGTGGTCTGTTGTGCCCTATGTAGTGATTGTTTATGTTTTTACATAGTAAAGACTGTACGTAAATTGAAAAATAGGATTAGTGAACATCTCAGAAACATCTGGGACCACTATGAGTGTAATGCCATAGCAAAACATGTGCCCCAATACCCACAACACACATTCAGCGATATGGCACAATCCTTCAGAAACAACATGGAGGTAACATTAATGACTAGAAAACTTGAAAGCAGGCTCCATAAATTACGGAACATACAGTGGCAGAAACTTCATATGGAAGCCTGCCTCAAGTTTAGATTAGTCCCGAGAGGGCTAAGAGTGCTTAAAATGCCGACATTCGGCGACTCCAACAAGGAACTTCTTGTTAGATGGCAGAAATGTAATATTGAAACAAGCTTTTCTTATATACGCATCTTAATTGAACATTATGATGCTTGTATCTGTGATCTAAGAAAGGAGATTAAAGCATCACAATTTGAATTAACTGAGATCCTTAGTATTGAACAACTTAATATTCTATACAATGACTTACAACACATGGTTTCGGCCTTGGACATTAAGTGTTTGCAGGACAAGAGGCTTAAATTAGAAAGAGATTTTTTTGATTTCAGTAAATCCCAGGTTTTTTCCTGGCCTAGAGACAATATACGCTCACGGACTGAATATCCACATAAGAATTCCAACAAGGTACAGGAGTTATCCATGGGGGTTGAGCAGCCACGTTGCTTGATTTTAGACACACCCCCTGTGCCTACGTCAATAAACAACGTTACTCATGTGGATTCTAATACACTTCCTGTAACAGAGAAGAGCGATTCCATCATGGTTTCTGGTTCTACTGTTTCCATAACAGAGACATCTAACTGTCCAGTGGCTTCTCATCCCAATACGATGGTCATAGAGGCACAAGTTCACGTTGATTCGAATGTTGACGTGAATACGCGCTCTTCTGCTGATAGCTCATCTAAGAATACAGGACGAGATGTACGGAGAAAACAGCTTCCTATTGATTCATTTGTGAATCAAGCTGAGGATAATTTATTTGGCGTTGGGGAAGGTTTGCCTTCTTTTCCCTTACCATACCGACCACACGAGACAAGGACTTGGTCACCACAAGCACGAGCCACGAAAAGGAAAAACACAGAGGACAATTTGCTGTCGACAAAGAAGGTATGGAAATCCTAAATACCATTGACTCTGGCTCTCTGAATCATGAGACTTTTGCCAATGATTTGTTTATTAATATATCCAGCTATGAGCTAAATGTCTTTGAATTGTCTGTCCTTAACAAAGGACTGGGCTTTATTCCTTCCAGTTGCAATGATGCTACTGACATCATTGTGGATGTTAAGATATTCACTAGGAATTTGGGTTTAAAATTATTATTTGGACAACAAGATGAACATAAGTCTAACATTAAAATGCCTTTTAAGAAACCTTCTACATTTATACCCCGACAGCATCCGCTTTTAGAAGCATTTGAGCAGGCTGTTGAGAATGATTTGTTTAGACTATATAATGATGCTAGTGCTAAACCTTGTTTTTACAATCTATCATCAAATGAAAAACTTGCTCTTGACAGCTTAAAGAATAATAGCTCTATTACCATTAGACAAGCTGATAAAGGGGGTGCTATTATTGTGATGGATCACTCTTCATACTCTGATAAAATGTCGTCTATGCTTTCTGATAATGAGACGTATCTACCTCTTCCTACTTATAGATTGAATAATCTTATAAAAAATGTACATTCTATACTTTATGATTTAATGTTGACAGGCATTATAGATAACGAACTATATCTTTATTTTTTAATAGACAAGCCTTTGGTTCCATCTTTCAGGGGCCTTCCCAAGATACACAAGGATGCTGTAGATCCACCTTTACGCCCCATTGTATCCAGTAGGGGTTGGCTCACTGAACCTTTGTCTATCTATCTTGATAAAATGCTTAAGCCTATTGTATCTCAAGTTGAGTACATCCTAAGTGATACATCTGACTTTCTAAATAATTTGGCTAAGTTTATTCATACATCTGGTTTTGATCATAATGACATATTAGTCACTCTTGATGTCAAATCTCTTTTTACATCCATCCCAAATGACAAGGGTTTGGATTCTATTAGAGCCATGTTGTTACACAGTAAGTTAGGATCTCATTTAATAGATAGATTTACCTCATTACTAGAATTGGTTCTTGAGAACAATGTTTTGTGTTATCAGAACAAGTATTTTTTACAAACCAAGGGAGTAGCGATGGGCACCCCATGTGCCAACGCCTATGCTAATTTGGTGTTGGCACAGTGGGAACACTCATTTGTATTTAACAGTGATTCAGATTATTCGAGCCATCTGAAGTTCTACAATAGATTTGTAGATGATGTGTTTCTTTTGTGGGGAGGTAATGAGGAACAACTTTTAGATTTCGTTCATTACATTAATGCCTCAACTGACTTCCTGAGTTTTGATTGTTCTCACTCCATGAATCATATTGATTTTTTGGATGTTAAAATCATTAAGAACATAGATGGCTTTGATACTGAACTCCACAGGAAATCTTGTTGGAGGAATAATCTGTTGCATCGTGGGAGTATGCATCCCCAACATATTTACAAGAATATTGTTAGAAATCAAACAACTAGGATCTCTAAGTTAACATCCAATCAGTCAACTTATCAGAATCACAAAAAGAGTTTAGCCAGCGATTTTGTATCTAGGGGTTATGATGCAAAATTTGTTAACATTGCTATCTCTGAAGGTGATTCTTATAGAAACAAACAAGGAGCTCCATTGATTAATAGACGTCACACCCATCCCACTTTTTCTAACATCAGGAACACATCGAATATTAATAGGATTGTTATACCCTATACCAATCGAAATAGTCACGTCATGAACATCTTAAATAGACACTGGAACATCCTTTTGTTAGATGAGAAAATTGGTTCCTTGGTTGATACTAGACCGAGAGTAGCATACAGAAACATGCTTTCACTCAATAGACTGCTATGCTATGACAAGACACCAGTCCAGACTCATAAGAGTCATAAATCTGGTACTTTTGCATGTCATACATGCAACCAATGCAAGTATATAGCCAATACCAATACTTTTACACACCCTGAGACCAACAGAATTTACACGTTTAAACATCATGCTAGTTGCAAGTCCATCAACCTAGTATACCTAGCAGTTTGTCAATCCTGTCAGATGTTCTATGTGGGGATGACGACTAGGTCATTACGTGAGCGTATTAGGGAGCATATATATGCTATAACAAAAGGGAACGTTTTGAACGCATTGGCCAAACACGTTGGGGACCAAGGTGATACTCATCACTTTAAGTTTTTAGTTCTTGAATTGATATCAGTAGATGGCAGATTGGGTAACATGAGGAACAAAGTTGAAGAAAGAGAAGGCAAATGGATCTTAAAATTACAAGCCCATAGATTTGGGCTTAATGATAGATTTACAATTAAGCCATTCCTAGCCTCTAGACCCTTGAATCATTGAGCTTCAGTGCAACAATGCCATAATTACTACGGTTAAAGTTATATCATGTTTTATGTTTCCAATGTTAAAATGTATTTCATGTTTGTTTTTTACATGCCTTTTAATGTGCTTGTTTCCTTAAGAGCATGATGATGTCATCTAACAAGATATTTAAAAAGGGGGTATCTATTAACTGCTTTTATGTCTGATGAAGCGTTATGTGATAACGCGAAAGCGCTTACTCCATACTGCAGTTCGTTTGTTCGTTTTTAATAAACGTGGATTCTATTTTACAAGAAGAGCTTTCTGGATTTATTGGATTTACTGAAGCTGATGTTACAGCCTATGGTGCACTCATTTGTTTCTACACATTCAAGTTTATTATTTTGGAGGCACTACACCCTTCTGAAAGAGGGGGAGCCTGGCCTCATTTATTGGAAAAGGCTAGAACTGAGTTGGCAGATTCATCTGAGCTCAGTATATTGGCCAGGATTAACTGAAAGTCTGTCCATCATTAGTCTTTTAAAATTAAAGCTTTAAAAAGGTAATTGGCTTTTTACCTGCGTTTGAAACACATATCTATCACATTTACAATATGTGTACACGTATATATTTTCATTTATTCTTATTGTCTTAGGCTTATGTTCTGATTAGAGTAGAGCGAATACATTTGTGATATTTTTGATGGAGTGGGTGATTTACGTATGGTAGCTTACACTTTATGCATGTATTGATTTGTTCAAGAACTGTTTGTTGAGGATGTGATGTCATTATTTTAAAAGAGTATTTAAATGATATGGCAATTATTCTTACTCTCTGAAGAAGTTCATAATCTAATCGTAAATTTGGGATGAAAGTGCTTATCTGGATTTTAAGTGGAATAAAGTTGTGTTTTTATTCTACTGTGAACGCTTTCCTGGCATTTTTCTAATTAGTTTTTTTTGCCTAGTTGCGAAGTTCAAAGAAGGTTTGCCTAGATGTGGGGATTTTGTGACATCGCCAGTTATTCCAGGCTTTATCCCTTTCTTTTAGTAGTGATCTTGTGGATTTTTGTTGCCAGGGGGCTGGGTTACTGCGAATCCTAATTGTTCATGGTGGGGCTACGTGGTTTAAGATGTTTAGGAATGTGGAGGTGAAGTATTCAAGTGCCTGGTCTAATGGAAGGGTTTTGATGGGGGATCAGTTGCATGCATATAAGGCCTCCAAGAATAGGTTAGTGTGGAAGTTTTTTGGGCATGGGTGTGAAGAAGAGATGTAGGGTTATTGGTTTTGAGTTTGTGGTAGATGAAAGTTGGGTTGTGGTCACTTAGAGAGTTTGCTATAGTACTGCATGGATGAGCAGCATTGGGGTTGTTTGCAAGGATCCAGTCTAATATGGATTCCTTTTTTGAGTTTTTGTCAATGCAGGTGTTTGAGTGGATGAGCTGGGTGAAGTTATATAAGTTAAGGTGGTTTGTTGGTGTGGGAGAATGGATAGAGTTCCAGTCAATATTGACATCTCCTAGAAGGATAGTTTATTTGGGGAGTGAGTGAGAAGCTCAGTGGACTATTGACTCTAGGATGGACAGGTTATTGCTTGGGAGTAGGTAAATACCACATATGTTGAGTTGCTTATGCAAATTAATGAAGAGTTTTGCAAATAGGGTTTCAGCATTGTTGAAATCTGGGAATTCCTTGTATAGCAGATTGATATTTAGGTTAGTTTTATAGAGTATAGTGGATAATGTATCATGCCAGCGCTTTCCACCACTCAGGATTTTGTAACTTTAACAAAGAGGGAAATGGCTACAGGCTGCACATGAAGTGTTCCTATGTACTGCATTTGCTCAAGATGCTTGGCCATTGGATTTTCATTCAGAAAAATACTTGTTGCGCGACAGGACCAGGATCACTAATTCATGTTTTGTACATTTTAAGCAAATTGTCTTTTAATTGACCTCATATCTATTTGATGTTTGCATTAGAGCCAGCTGTAAGCGTTATGAGCTTTAAACTATTGCATCAATGTTTTTTTCCCCAAGGGTATCGGTTTTGAATCTCATCAACAGTAATTCAAGAAGACCAGAGTAATGTTGGATTGACAGCATCACTAAAGCGTAACATTTATGTCCTAAATTTCTAGCCCAATTGGGTAAAGCATAGAGAAGCAATTTCTCTAAGCATCTTTGCATACCTTTTATGGAGTACAATTGCATGTAAGAGCATGTGAGTGCGAGTGTGCATATATGTGTGTGAGGTCCATAAATACCTGTAACAAGAAAGGGAAATTAATTTGTTACTTTCAGCATCTACAGGACACTATGATATGTTCTGTAGACAAAATTCCAGTAGCATCAAAAGTCCCATTTTAACATCACAGTCATTTTTTGGTACCAATGTCTTCTGAGAAAGAGTTCAATCTTTCTTGTGATATAATGCCTTACATTACTGATTGTGGTCATAAACCCTTTAACATATTTAATACAGCATTTTTGAGGGCTGCACATTATATCTTGCATAAGCTGCTCATTCTCTCTAGCACAATCTGTCCTTTAAAAGGAATTTCCCCTTATATTCATTTCAAAGCACAACTTCAGTTTTATTGTTTTGGTTAAAGATTCTCTTCCTTACACCCTCATACACCCTCAATAATTGTCATTATGCCCTCAGTCACATGACTGTGTTTTTATATATGAATGTGTGTTCATGTAATAAGTTGCAGCTGTAGCTCCACTGGTAAGAAGCAGTATGCTTAAACTTAGATACAAACCTTATCAATATAAAAAAAATTCCCGAAAACTTAAAACTAGACCTACAAAAACCTTTATCCTACAAAGAAATGTTGACAAGATAAAAGAAAGTAAATCTAACAAAGCCCCAGGGATAGATGGTATAATTACGGAAATTTACAAACTCTTCCCTTCAACAGTAATCTCCCTTTTTCATAAAACTTTGCTAGAAGTGCAGTTGGAAGCAAAAATACCACCCTCATAGAAATATTCTCTCATAACACCAATTCTAAAAGATAATATGTCAAACCTAGCTAACAGAATGAAAATCCCACTTTCTAAGACAATTAATAATAATCAAACTGGATTTTTATGTAGCAGGCACACACATGATAATATTAAAAGGTTACTTACTCTTATAGATTATGTGAATAAAGAAGATAGAGAAACACTTGTAATCGGATTAGACATAGAAAAAGCCTTTGATTCCCTCAATGGGGAATATCTATTTAAAACTTTAGCATTATTTGAATTTCCTCCTCCCTTCATCTTATTACTAAAAAACATAATATATTAATAACTTAGCCTACATTAAATTAGGTCCTTTCACCTCAGAATCTATCCATATAACGAAAGGTACTAAACAAGAATGCCCCCTTTCTCCTATTTTATTTGCTTTGGCTATAGAAATACTTGCAGAAGTAATACGCAATAATCCAAGAATAAAAGGAATAGAAGTCTGTGACCAGTACATATCTAAAATAATGCTTTCTGCTGATAATATTTTATTAACCCTATCAAATTCCAGAGAGTCATTATTAGAGCTAGAAAAAGTAATGGAGAAATGTTATAAGATTTCAGGTCTACACTTTAATAGATCAAAATCAAAAATTCTATTTTTAAATAAGAAAAAAGAACTACAAGTTACAGATAAATCCATCATAGGAAGACAAGAGCTTAAGCTAAATTATTTAGGAATAGTGTTATGCAAAAATATAAATGAAACAATATTAATAAATTATAAAAACATTATTGAAACAATAAAAAATATATAGAGAAAAGTGGAACAAAATTATATTAACTTTTGAAGACAGATTGCAATTAATAAAAATGGTTTTATTGCCAAAAATACTATATGTAGCATTAGCAATACAGTTAATTCCTGAAGGATTAATTCTTAAAGAAATAAACTAATATTTAATAACATTTTTATGGTATCCCAAAAAGACTAGAGTAGCTCTAACTCATCACATTAGACCCTGGAAACAAGGAGGATTGAACTTCCCAGAAATAGAAACATATATAAAAGCATCTGTGCTTAAAACTACAATAGACTGGATAAACTCAAATTATTTTGCCAACTGGAAAGAATTAACAATGGCTATATTAACAAATGAATTGAATCTGTTAAAAAAAATTTAATAGTAGACAAATCAGACAAACCCTGGTACATACTATGCATAAGTATACAATATAATATAACCAAACCTTCTAAAACAACACTTATTAATCATTACATCAAATCCTTTAGGAAACTTAGCAATGCAAACATAGATCTAAAACTTTGGTTTGACCTTTTAACCCCATTTACCATCACTAAGAACTTTCCACACAAAATATATAGGGAAACAATAACCTCCTGGGAACACAATGAATTCTTATGCTGGTTTCAATGTGTAAATAAATTAAATGTTTTAGATATACATATGATAAAAACTGCTTACAATATTCCAACACAGGACTGGTTAACCTTAGAAAACATTCTAATGTATACTCAAGATTTATGAAGATTAATTAATAATTCCTCATTTAAAGATATTCCAAATCTAATAAGTTTTCTGTATGAATTTATATATAATAGTTGTGAAAAGAAAAATTACATTTCAAATCTATATAAAGAGTTAATGACATATAAAACCATTCCCAAACCATCATACTAGCAGTTCTTAACAAAAGGTCAGTCACTGCAGTTAACAGAAGAAATTAAAACTAACATCTTACTATCGGTTAATTACACCTCTAACACACAGTACTGGAAAATATTTAACTAGAAATACTTACGTAGAGCATTTTTAACACCAGATAGAATTAAAAAGATCAGTACTACTATAAATGTTTTTTGTTGGAGGTGTGAAAAGTTAAATAAAGCAGACTGGATTCATATTTTTATGAATGTAATAAAATTAAATCATATTGGAATGGAATCAATCATTTTTCACAAGCTTTATTTAATGAATCATTTACCTTAACTAAAGTATTGATTATACTAAATGTAAATGAAGGTACCCACCTGAGTAAGACAAATATGTATTTGTTATGGACAATACTTGCTATATCTAGGAAATGCATAGCCAGAAGGTGGAATTCAAATACACCCCTGACCTTGGAAGAATTGGAAGAATTCTACACTTTACTGAAGACAACTACATCAATGGAAACAAAAATCAAAGAACTACGAATCTATCCCAGGCCATTGGTAAATAATCCTTGGAAGAAAGTTAGATCTTTGTTGGACACTCTGCAATAATCAATATTGTATCTCTGATAACTGATCTGTTAATTGTATATTTAATAACATACAGTGTATATAATTGAAAGTCAGGCTATAGTAAATATTGTATGTAGTTTAAAATGATATTTAAAAATATTATGTAAATGTTATTTTAATTGAAAAGAAAAAATATGTGAGGAAAAAAAGAAGCAGCATGCTATTCATCTGTTGTCTCTAAGCAACAGCACAAAAAAGTCACCTACTGAAAATAAAAGTTCAGTATGAAAAAACATTTAACTCAATTATCTCTCCAAAATTCAGATGGTTAAAATTGTTATGCTCCATGAAGTTCTTTTTTTTAATAGGAGACTTTCCTTACTTCTTATTCTGTAAGAATATCAACAATTTGAATCACTTATGTCATCAATCCTGGTTCCGGAAGAATTCCAGGGATCAGCAAATGTAAATTAGTAACTCTAAAGAGTAAAGCTGGCTTAAGTTTACCTAATGTTCTTCATTACGCTTGAGCAGCCAGGAAAGTACAACAGTTAAGAACCAGAATACACCTTAGAAACCCTTAGTTTCTCACTCAATCCCAACACGTACAACTGTAGCTAAAAACGTGGGCCCTTGGGAATAGATGTATTTGTATCAAAAATTTGTGAAACAAAATAGTCTCTGTTTCACATACAGTTCTACTGCAGGTCTCCTCCCCCGAACATCCTTTACTTTGTTCTCCAATAAGTGTTATTCTAAAATACATGAACTGTAAACACATGCGGGCATGGGCACACACACACACACACACACACACACACACACACACACACACACACACACACACACACACACACTATTTTTCTACTTATCAACACTGACATTTTCAGCTGTCAAAATCTTACCCAAGTTCAGTCTCAACTTCTAATGTTAAACCCATTTTGACAGCTGTCCAAATAGCTGTCAAATCATTGCAGATGAATATGTTACATTAACTCATTTTGTTAGTTTACATACTAGGTGACAGAGCTGGTAAGAAGCTTTACATTAATAATAGTTTTACTTTGCATTTTCCATTCTTGTTTTTATGGGGATTTATGAAGTATTATTGACTCAATGTTACTCCAGTTTAAACAATCATGTTTTAGTATTTAAAAAGTTAATTGGTTAAGTATTACTTCTTACCTCCTGATCCTGTTTCCAAGTTTGTCATTACTCCCAGTGAACAGTTCACAACAGTGCTTTCCACTGATAAGAATACCCTCATTTTAGTCAATGAAAACAATTACTTCTAGTGGAAGTTTAGGAGCCCCTTTTAATGAACTCACTCATGGTTCCCTGGCAATAACACTTTTCTTCAAAAAAACCCTAGTTACATCATTTATTCAGTGTATTTCATTTTCCACATATGATCCAATTACTGGACCACTTTTCTTGTATTATTAATAAGTGTTTTTCTTTTAAGCATCTACATATATTTTAGAGATTTTCAGTTGACGCAAGGAGTAGAATTGTTGGCTGCTACTTAAGATATCACAATGTCTTTTAAACAAGTATGTCACTTAATTTGGAAAGTTACAGTTTGTAAGGGATGCAAAACTTACAGGACAGCTATGCACTAAGTCTATACCTTTCCGTAGAGTGCATTTTACTCCCTATAGAACAATCCACCATAAAAGCATGTAACAGCAGTTTCTTCTTCTCTGATGCATTTTTGCCATGGTCACCGTGATTATTTTATTTTTATATTGAATTTGTTAACCAAGGTTGTTCACTGATCCTAGTGGACCTATTTCAGTCTCAGCCCAAGGTAAACACAATAAGTAAATATCTGTGTTAACCCACAATGGATTTAGGTCAAACATATATAGGAAGGCAACATTCATCAGTGCCTATTTACACTTTTATAGCCATCACCCTTTCAAGTGTAAAAAAAGCCTGACCAAAGGTCAATGTATTAGGCTTGCACATATGATCTCAGACAAAAGTAGTTTTGGCAGAGGAGATTAATAAATTGAAGGCAATGTTCTTAGAGGGGGTACCCCTTGAAGCATATGGAAGAGATTTGTCGGGATATTATGAGGGATTGCTTGGTATAATGGTTAAAGTGGTTCCCTCACAGACACAAGGTACAGGGTTTGATTCTCACCTTTGAAATATTTATTTATTTATTTTTATTTATTTATTTACATTTGCTAACCGGGTAGTGTCTGACTGGGCAAGTAGCCCATTTTCAGTGGAGACCTGGGGAGAAAAGCTCCCAAATGAAGTAACAATTGTTAAAGCATAATGTAAAACATGGTACAGTAAGTAAGGTTACAAGTATTAAATGTAATACGTAGTACAATATAGGCAAGTTAATAAACATCAGAATGTACACATAGTTGTAGTAGAGATAAAAACTTACATACACATCAACATCTCAAGTCATAGTTTTTTTTAATGAATGATATCTGTAAATAGAGTAGTTTCTTAGGCTAAGAGCTAAGCATGTGGAGTGTAAGAGGAGACAGATGAACAGGGTAGGAATTAGCTTAGCCAGAGGAAGTAAAGGAGCATAACCAGTGATTTGAGAAGGATTCTTTCAGTAGCTGTTTGAAGTTCTGAGTATCAGGAATGGATGGTATATGCTGTGGAAGAGAATTCCAAGATTTGGCTATTGAATGAATGACTATAGAAAATAGAAATAGAAATTGGCTAGACTTAAAATGGCTCATAAGGGCAACTAGACTTGTACAGTCAGGCTGCAGTGGCCTAATGGATAAGGCATTGTTCTTCTAAGACAGGCATAGTGGGTTCAAGTCCCATCTGAGGTGACATAACCTTGCCAGTCTGGCAGATTGCTTAGAGGATTGAGGAGCTCTTAATCAGTTGTTTCCTGTGATCAGGAAGTGCAAAGTTTGATTCTGTCAGACTCCATTTATTTTTCATCATGTGGGTTTGGTCTTCACCTTGTAAATATAAGATACAGGGTTTAATTCTGACCTCAAGATATTGGTTATGCTTAAATGCTTAAAATGCTCCTTCAGGGCAGTTAGTCTAGCATTCATTGATTAACCAGAAATGAGGTATAAAATGCAAACTCTTATTAGGTAATAAAAATTTTTATGCACGGAACGGTGACAACACAGTGCTGAATACAGGATTTGAAAGGGCATTGGTTATTCAACATAATTCAGGCTCAGAGTACCTTACAACAATTATTTGTATCTGTAAGAACTGGAGGATATTAAGAACAGATAGCAATACTTCCCATCTTCTGGGGGAGGAACCATGTTTTGTTTTTAAGAAACCCCAGAATTTAAAAGGGTATAGGGAGAGCAACCTTGGAAGAGGCAGGGACAATAGAAAAACAAGTAGTGGCTCAAGGAAATATGGTCATTGTAAATACTGCCCTTTTGTTTTTGAGGGAGACTTAAATACATTGGAGGAGACCCAAGCACCACTGTGAAATTACATGATGGTAACTGTCAGTCCAAAGGTGTAGTCTACTTTGCTAAGTGTGCCTCTTGCCCAAGTTTTTAAGTTGGGAAAACAGAGTGTGGCTCAATTCAATGAAGCATGGGTAAACGGCGGGAGTAACTATGACTCTCTTAAGGTAGCCAAATGCTTCATCACCTAATTAGTGATGCACATGAATGGATAAATGAGATTCCCACTGTCCCTACCTACTATCTAGTAAAACCACAGCCAAGAGAGCGGGCTTGGCAGAAGCAGCGGGGAATGAAAATCCTGTTCAGCTTGAAAACAGAGTTTGGACCTTTCTGGGTGTGGTCAGTGATGTGTGTGAGTTACTGACAACCTGTTTGTTGCTTTTTGTGACTGTATGCGAGAGTCTAGCCTCCAGTGTCAATGTGTAACTACATCTGTCACATACTGTATTTGTCTGTTCGAAGATTAAGTGGTGGTCAGTGTACATAAGGCAATTATTACATTGCCTCAGGATGTACATGTCCACCAAGCTAGATGCAGAGATAGCAGGAAAGTGCCCATCCGTGGTTGCAGGTCTTAATGTGTGCTTTGCAAGGGATAGGAGTGGAGGGCATTTGTAACCAAATGAGGGATGGGTGCTTACTTGGTGCAGTCTACAGCTAACCTATCCAGCAATGGTGCCTAGTGCCCAAACCAGCTGCTCTTTGAGCGGTGATAGTCCTGAGTGCTATAATAATGTAATGTAGACCTAAACAGTCCTAACTAAATGCATAAGTACTGATCACTGTGGAAGCTATTTGCCCTGTGAGTAGCTCAGGACTAATACAAAGTTCTGAGGTAGTTTTTATAGACAAATTTCCAACTTCTGGTGATTGCATATATACAAGGCAACACTAACTACCACTATGCAAAGAGGAACTTCACACAAAGGTGAGGCTTATATATGAACATAAAAAGCCAGTTACACTAACTATGCCTTAAGGCCAATCAGATAAGCACACAATGAGCTTTCCACCATCAAGCACCAGCTCAGATAGGTGAACTCATCTCTCTCCTGCCACAAGAGTGCAGACATGGACCCTATTAATGTAAAATAACTTTTTGGAGCCCAGGTGTTAATGAACCACAAACAGATGCCTAATACTAGCTAAGAAACACTAGATACAGTGTATTTAAATGCAGAACAGCCAATATAGACTGTAATGAAGTGCAGATAAACAACAAAATAGCACAGAAATCATTCACAGTACAATGAAAACAAGCAATGTAAGTGCAAAATGATTTTTAATTTCATTTGTCTTGCCAAGGATGGCTGCTGATGTTAGCAAAATCTCTCAAAGCCTGTGGCATCATCACCAAACTATGGACAGATCTGGATAAATGAGCCAAAATCTTGTGTAAACACAAGGCTTATACACGAGTAGAAAAAAGGCAAGTTTTATACTAACTATGGCCTAAGGCCAATCAGTTAAGCACACAGTGAGCTTTCTACCAGCAATTACCAGCCTAGATAGGTGAAATCAGCCTTCTCCTGCCACAAGAGTTCAGACTTTGACCCTCTTAAAGTAAATTGACTGGTTTGGTGCCCAACTGGATAAATGGCAAATGCTCAGATTCTCACAGAAGTGCACAACTCTGCTACAAATGTGAATTAAACTACAAGACCAGCAGAGTTTAAAATGCAAATCGATAGCTTTTACAAGTAATTCTACTTGTACAAATAGTATACTGCATAAGCATAATATTCCCACAACTGCAAATAAAAGTACAATACTAAGGTCCCAGAACTAATTTAAAAATTAAACAGATGGAGCAGAGCAGAAACGTGATATTACCACACAGGTCACAAAGTGTAACATAAGTATTTAAGAAGAATTTAAATAATTGAAATAATTTAATTTTCGTGTGTGTGTGTGTGTGTGTGTGTGTGTGTGTGTGTGTGTGTGTGTGTGTGTGTGTGTGTGTGTTTGTAAAACTAGTTACTCATACTCACACCTCTTCAAGTCTTGAATAAAAGACCTAGAATCTTTCCTAGCATAGGAAGAAGAGAAATGGGCCAGAAGTCGGAAGGATTGGAGGGACTGAGTTTCTTAGGGAGATGTTTTACAATATAATGTCTCCAGATATTAGGCATAATATTAAGTGCATTACATAAGTTGCAGATATATTTCAATCTGGTTATGATGTTAGGCTGAATGAAATCATGTTACTTTTGTTATGAATTTGCCTCTCTTGCTTTAACATCATTTTGCATATCCCATCCGAAAGTTTCTTAATAAGGAAATACACATAGGAAGCTATCTGTGTTTTTTTTTTTTATTTCACCTACTGGAGTTATAAAATTATTCAGGCTGTAAGGAACCACAATTCTACTAAGTAACTATATTGTTATTTCAAGGCTGCATTCTTTTCCTGTCCTGGGGTCATAAAACTACTGAGTCTTTGCTTAATTTTGAATGTTATCTATACCTCCAAAATAATTTATACTTAAAACATCTGTGAATATGTGCAAAGTAAAGCAATGGTTATATGAATTTTTCTGATACAGGAAATACAAGATTTTGGCTCACTGAGGGAATTAAGGTGAGAAAGGAGAGCAAAGGCCAGACCTGGAAATCAAATTACATTTCTTAAAAAGGCTATGTTATTTAAGCTATTTGCTAGCGCTATGTGTAAGCCTCTGATGACTTGTAGCATGCATGTATGGCGGCTCACACTCAAACTCAGCTACACAGATAAGTGCATTGGTGCAGTGGTAGTGTTGTCGCCTCACAGCAAGAGATTCTCTGGTTTGATTCTTGGCTGGGGGGCCCTCTGTGTGTAGTCTGCATGTCCTCCCTACTTTCATGTGGGTTTCCTCCGAGTGCTCCAGTTTCCTCCCACGTTGCAAAGACATGCATCTGGAACATTTCTCCCCGGGCCTCTGCTGAAAATTGGCTCTTTCCAAGTCGGACTTTCCGGGTTAACAAATGTTAAATAAATGATGACTTGTAGCATGCACCTCTGGCAGCTCAAGCTCAAACTCAGCTACATGATGACATGTTGCATGCACATCCAGCTGCTCACAGTCAAACTCAGCTACATTTGATGACTTGTAGCATGCATATCCAGCTGCTCACACTCCATGCACATCCAACCACTCACACTCCATGCACATCCAGCCATTCACACTCAAACTCAGCTACATGATGACTTGTAGCATGCACGTCCAGCCATTTACACTCAAACACAGCTACATGATGAGTTGCTGCATGCATGTCTGGCCGCCCACACTCAAACTCAGCTACATGATGACTTGCTGCATGCATACCTGGCTGGTTACACTCAAACTCAGCTACATGATGAGTTGTAGTATGCATGCCCAATTGCTCACCTTCAAACTCAGCTACAAGATGACTTATAGCATGCAACTCCATCTGCTTATACTGAAGCTGAGCTACATGATCACTTGTAGTATGCACGTCCAGCCACTCACATTCAAACTCAGCTACATGATGACTTGTAACATGCGCTTCCAGCCACTCACACTGAAACTCAACTACATAATGACTTTTGCATGCACCTCTGGCAGCTCATGCTCAAACTCAGCTACCTGATGGCATGTGGCATGCACGTCTGGCTGCTCACAGTCAAACTCAGCTACATTTGATGACTTGTAGCATGCATGTCCAGCTGCTCACACTCAAACTCAGTTACATGATGACTTGTAGCATGCATGTCCAGCCAGTCACACTCAAACTCAGCTACATGCTGAGTTGTAGTATGCATGCCCAATCGCTCGCATTCAAACTCAGCTACATGATGACTTGTAGCATGCACGTTCAGCCACTCGCATTCAAACTCAGCTACATGATGACTTGTAGCATGCACCTCTGTCTGCTTATACTGAAGCTCAGCTGCATGATGACTTGTAGCATGCACGTCCAGCCACTCACATTCAAACTCAGCTGCATGATTGACTTGTACAATGGATGTCCAGCTGCTCACACTCAGTCTCAGCTAAATGTTTAAGAGAGGTGCAGCAGCAATGTAGAAAGAGTGGAACTCTCCCACCTCCCCATAACATAGTAGTCAAGTTCAGGCAAGGTTAATGCAACAGCCATGGAGATAGAATGGGAAGGGTGAGAATGCACATTAGATTTTCATGCGGCAATTGGGATGGGAAGTTAGGTTTAGGGTGGAGAGAGCTTTATGCTTAGAGAGAAACAAGGGAGGTGATGTCAAGGGTATTAGGTTTTGGGAGCAAGATGGAAGTTTTAAGGTTAGAAAGAAAATGAAGACTTTAGGTTTATGGAGTGGGAAGGAAGTTTTAGGTTTAGAGAGAGGGACGTGAGTTTAGAGATAGGGAAGGGTGCTGAGTTTTATGTTTATAGAGTGATAAGGAATTTTACAGAGGAGAGTGCTGTGGTTAGGGTTAGGGACTGGTTTGGAGTATTAGGGTTACTGGTAAGGCTGTGTAGTTCAGTAGGTTCCAGTGGTAGGAACTAGTATCAGACTAGTGGGAGTTAGGACACTTAATTAGAACAAGAGTGTTGAGCAGCACTAGCAAGTGAGCTCTTGCAGAAGACCCATATTTATTATTGCTTACATTCTGTCTGAATGGTAGTGTGAGCCAACAGTGGAAACTTGCACATTATAAGCTAATTAGGTGTGCCTTAACAGTCTATTATGGGCTAGAAAAAGCTTTGCAAGAAAGCAAGATCACATTTGCATGTCTGCCGCCAAGAAGCCGTTCAGAGTAAAAATAATAAACAAAATTAGAAATAAGTAGTTAATGGCAGGTTTGGACTGAACAGAACACCATGACAAGACAAGATTTCTCTCTCTCTCTCTCTCTCTCTCTATATATATATATTATATATATATATATATATATAGATCTACTTCAGTTAATCAAGTTACAATAACATCAAACCTGAAATTATAAAGACAGCAACAATGAATGTTCACAAGACCAATGGTGTACAACCACAAAACCTACAAGATTGAAGAAACAGTCACTGATGTTAGACACCATGATTTAACAACTACGAATTTGATGATCATATGGTTTTCATGCTTGTACACCATCACTCTTGTGTACGTTTGTTGTTGTCGCCTCAACAATTTTAGGTTCATTGTTATGGTAACTCGATCAACTGAAGTAGACCCATAATATATATATATATATATATATATATATATATACATATATATATATATATATAGATATATATATATAGATATATATATATATATATATATATAGATATAGATATATAGTTATATACACACACACATATATATATATACACACACACACACACACACACACACACATATATATATATGTGTACACACACACAGATTTTGTATACATATATATATATATATATATATATATATATATATATATATATATATATATACATATATATATATATATATATATATAGAGAGAGAGAGAGAGACACACACACACACACACACACAGACATTATATTGTTTGTGTCTTTCGGCTTTTCCCGGTTAGGGGTCGCCACAGCGGAACTCCGGTCTGCTAATGTTTGGCAGTAGATTTTTGCATACTGGCTTGCCGGGCCTCTAACGCACAACCTTCAGCGAAGGAACGCCCATTCACACACAGATTATTTATATATATATATATATATATATATATATATATATATATATATATATCTCATCATCTTCTTTCGGCTGTTCCCGTTAGGGGTCACCACAGCGTATCATCTGTTTCCATTTCTTCCTGTCCTCTGCATCATGCTCTTTCACACCAACCGCCTGCATGTCCTCTCTCACCACATCCATAAACCTTTATCTTAGGCCTTCCTCTTTTCCTCTTACCTGGCAGCTCCATCCTTAGCATCCTTTTCCCAGTATACCCAGCACATGTCCAAACCAATGCAATCTCGCCTCTCTTGCTATGTCTCCAAACTGACCAACCTGAGCTGACCCTCTAATATACTGATTCCTAATCCTGTCCACCCTCGTAACACCCAGTGCAAATCTTAACATCTTTAACTCTGCCACATCCAGCTCTAACTCTTGCCTTTTTGTCAATGCCACCGTCTCCAACCCATATAACATAGCTGGTCTCACTACCCTCTTGTAGACCTTCCCTTTCACTCTTACTGGTACCAGTCTGTCACAAATCACTCCTGACACTCTTCTCCACCCATTCCACCCTGCCTGTACTCTCTTCTTCACCTCTCTTCCACACTCACCATTACTCTGAACTGTTGATCCCAAGTACTTAAACTCGTCCACCTTGGCCAACTCTACTCCCTGCATCCTCACCATTCCTCTCCCCTCCCTCTCATTTACACACATATATTCTGTTTTAGCCCTGCTGACCTTCATTCCTCTCCTCTCTAAAGCATATCTCCACCTCTCCAGGGTCTCCTCAACCTGGTCCCTACTCTCACTACATATCACAATGTCATCTGCAAGCATCATAGTCCACGGGGCCTCCTGTCTGATCTCATCTGTCAACCTGTCCATCACCACTGCAAATAAGAAAGGGCTCAGAGCTGATCCTTGATGTAATCCCACCTCCACCTTAAAAGTATCTGTCAATCCCACTGCAGTCCTCACCAATGTCACACTACCCTCGTACATATCCTGTACCACTCTTATATACTTCTCTGCCACTCCCGACTTCCTCATACAATACCACAACTCCTCTCTAGGCACCCTGTCATATGCTTTCTCTAAGTCCACAAAGACACAATGCAACTCCTTCTGAACTTCACTGTATTTCTCCAACAACACTCTCAGAGCAAACATTGCATCTGTAGTGCTCTTTCCTTGCATTAAACCATATATATGTATACACATATATATACATATATATATCTATATATATATATATATATATATATATATATATATATATATATATATATATATATATATATATATATATATATATATATATATATATATATATATATATATATATATATATATATATATATATATATATATATATATATATATATATATATATATATATATATATATATATATATATATATATATATATATATATATATATATATATATATGTATATATATATATATATATATGTATATATATATATATATATATATATATATATATATATATATATATATATATATATATATATATATGTATATATATATATATATATATATATATATATATATATATATATATATATATATATATATGTATATATGTATATATATATATATATATATAGTTCTAAAATATTAAAAATACAAATTGCTGAAGGTATAAAATGCCAAAAGCACAAAATGTTGAAAATGGAATTTGCCCTTTCCCCACTGTTGTAGAATCTGAAAAACAATGCTCCTTTGATAATCTGACTCAAGAGTTATATAAAAAAAAACAAGTTAGCATGCAAACATGGAGCATTTTATTTTTATTTTATTTTGCTTGTTAACTGTGTAAATCCACTAGGTACAAGTGTCACTGTACAGCGATGACTTACAGGTGCTTTTTATCGAAATGACTTTCTGAAGGTAAGCAAATAGGAACTAAAGGAATCAAACACAGTTCCATGAGATTAGACTTGTTAGCAACAGCCCTCAATGCTATATTGGCAAACAGACTACGCACTACCCACTCCCTTCTTCAGCAGTCCCTAGCGGAATGTAATGCTTTCAAGGAAAGGAGAAACAAGACTGTTGGGCAGGTAGTGCAGACAGCAACTGCAGGATAATATTAGGAATATGCAAACAAGTACATAAGGTTTAATTCAGGTATGTATGAAACATATTCGATTATGTAATGCAATTTGTGTATCACTGGCTGATCTATAAAGAAAATCCATTTGACAGTAATTTGAAAACTTCACACTTCTCCAGTATCTGCTTCTATTAAGACTATGCTTAAAAGATTCATACACTTTGCTGAACTAATCAATAATAGTGGCACTTTTTCATGCTGCCAGCACTGAATTTATAAAGATTATGACTGCCACTTTACTTGTCTCAGTAGAGATATGTCTGTTTACAAATTTGTTTGGCCACTTGCCAGATTTCTCCAGTTGCTTCACTGCTTTATGAACTGCAGTCTGGAGACAGACTAGTCAGTGTTACAGGAAAATATAAAATTAGGATGGGAATGTGAATCATTTATTGCTTGTAGTCTCACATGCACTAATATTAAATGCATCATTTATTTCTGAAATTATTAGCCCTGATTTAATTATTCCTATTCAAAGACAAACACCAAGAACAAGAAGCTGAATATCCTGTGGATTTTAAACAAGATAAGTCCACATTCTCACTGCTTTATCAATAGATACCTCAGTCTTCTTCAGTCTGTTTAGGTCAGTGAATGACACCACGTACTACTATTGCAGTAAATATGCTGATCAGATACAAGATAAATTATATATTACAGTAAATGTTATTTTCTAAAACACCTTTTTACTCATTGTGTCAACTACATAAACATGCAGACATTTTCTGCTGTTAAGGCCATCCAGCGGGATTGATTATTCCAATATACATCCATCTACCACCCTTGAATCCCACTGTTCCAAGCAGTAATATTGCTAATTCAGAACTCCTTTGTGAACAAATTGCACAACAGAGAATAGTACCAATTACTTTGCAAGTGCATTTTAAACACACACACACACACACATACCACCTTTCTCTGTTGAAAATATACTTTGGAACATTTACATCTTCCCCCTCATGGCCTCATTTAATGTTTTGGATTATTATCTCCTATATTGAAAAATACTTCCCTGAAATACACTGTTTCTTCTCTAAGAGTTTAATTGCTCCTGTGTTCCCCTGCACTTTACCGCCCTGCTATGTGTTCATAAAAACGCCCTGTGAATGTAAATACCTGGCAAAAGTGAGGGCTGCTATGTTACTTTTATTCCTTCATCCTGCTATTGGGAACACAAAGACAAAGAATAAATATCTTCCAATCCTTGTACTCGTAATCCATATGCAGTGCATAACTCACATCTAGGACATTCCAGGTATACGCCTCTTACCTGTCAAATCTATAGCACTGCATGCTTGGGATCAGTTTCAGATGTGTTCAATGGTAAACCAACACACCATATTATATGTTAAGAATGTTTAATGTAGTTATACTGGAATTTTACCTCAATAATTTATCAAACGTGGTTAACAAAAGAAAGCTGACCAGGGTAAATATATAACTTATTTACTTGAAAACGGGATTTTAGGCAATGCTGACAATGGCTTATAGGTTCATAGGTTCATAGGTTCATACTAGGCTATCTGCCCGAGGGCATTTACAAGCCTAGCCCATCGTTTTGTGGCTTACGCCACCCCTTTAGTATGGGGAACTATACCCATTATTTTGCTGTGCCTCTGTCGAGCAGTGACACTGAGGTAATCCCTGGGGTATATCTGCGATCTCCCATCCATTGGTCAAGATTTCTCTTGAACAAGGCCAGCGAGGTGCTCTGCCTCACATGTACCGGGATTTTGTTCCACAGCATAGGGAGTCTTTGGGTGATGAATCTATCCCTCCAGCACATCCTATTAATAGCCGTGTCAAGGTTTAAGTCTCCGCCCTTGTGGCTCTGATGGATCTAGATTTTTGAGGTGAAGCATATTCATCAAATCTGGGTTTGACATGGCCTTGTATGTTAGGCAAAGGTCACCTCTGGGCAAGGGGAAGGCGACTGAATAGAGCGGGAGTTTTTTCAGTGGGGAAGCATAGGACAGATTTTGAGACCCTTTATCCTTTTGGTGAGGAACTTTTGTGGCCTCTCCAGCTGCTGCAAGTGTCGGGTCAGATACATTCCGAATGGGGCATTGTACTCAATCATTGATCTGATGAGTGATGAGTAAAGGGAGACTATGACCTCCCTTGATCTAGATGAGAATCCCTTCATGATAAGGTGGGCAATGTAGAAGGTCTTCCTAACTACTTTAGCTACATGGGTGTCAAATGACAGACTACTATCAACCTGGGTCCCCAGGTCCCTGATAACGTCTTCTGTGCTCAGTGGATTGCCACCTATTTGGTAGCTAGGGGTAACCTTGTTTTTCCCGAAGGGTATAACTATGCATTTTTTGGCATTTAACTTTAGGCCGTGGCTCTGGCACCAGTTATCCGTTTCTGTGAGACCCTTCTGAAGGATATCTGTGTCAGATGTGTTTTCTACTATGGCCCAGTTTGCAGTCATCTGCAAACTTTGTCAGCCATAACCCTCCTGTGTTTGCTTGTACTTCGGAAAAGTAGATGCCAAACAAGAGTGGGCTCAGGACTGAGCCCTGTGGGACACCACTTGTGACAGGCTTTGAGTCTGACATGGCGCCAGCAGCTCTGACCCTGTGGGTTCTGTCACTCAGCCAGTTTGCAACCCATCTTGTGATGTATGGGTTGACATTTAAGCTGATGAGTTTTCAATGATACCCGAATGGGGTATTGTATCGAAGGCCTTAGCCAGATCGAGGTAGGCTGTATGGACTGCCTTTCCCTCATCAATGGCTTTGGTGACTGTTTGAAAAAGTCAACCAAGTTTAAAAGGCATGATCTGCCTTTGACAAAGCCAAACTGGGTTGGATCCAAAGTCTGCAAATTCCCTATGTCTTTATTT
The DNA here is from genome assembly GCF_019279795.1 of Protopterus annectens. Taxonomy (NCBI): domain Eukaryota; kingdom Metazoa; phylum Chordata; order Ceratodontiformes; family Protopteridae; genus Protopterus; species Protopterus annectens. Next base: position 151,304,307 of record NC_056734.1, read on the forward strand.
ATGAGGTCCATTATGATCCTCTCCATGGCTTTGCAGATAAGGCTTGTCAAGCTAATGGGCGGTAATTTCCAGGGTCGGTGGAGGCACCGCCTTTGTGAAGTGGTACCACAGTTGCAGTGCGCCACTCCTGGGTGCGTATCCAGAGGTAAGACTTTGATTAAACAGCTGTCCTAGCTGTGGGTTTAATTCCTCATTGAGTTCATGGAGCACACAGCCGGGGACACCATCAGGTCCCATGGATGCTGTGTTTTTGCTTTGGAGAGAGCAGTTCTCACTTGGGCGCTGGAGATGTTTGGGGGCTGCAATCGTTTGGTATAGATATGTCTCCTTTTGGGGGGGGGAGAAGTTTGCACTGAACCTGTCAGCCAGTATGTTGGCAATGTCTGTAGGATCAGTAATCTTCACATCATTTTGAACTAGCTCTGAGCATATCTGGGAGTTTCCTCCCAGGTTTCTAACATAGCTAAAGAAGGCCTTATGATTGTCTTTTGAGTCTTTAGCTATTTTTCTCTCGAAATTTGCTTTGGATGATTTTATGAGAGCTCTTAGTTTTTACTTATAGTGATCAAGGGTGTCTTACCTTTTAAGGATTTTGCTCTATCTTGTAGTAGCTTCCTCCTTTTGTTGTAGAGTTTGTTTATGGCTGGGGTCCACCAGACTGGACGCTTGCCTTTGGTACAAAGAGTCTTTGTTTTGCTTGGGATTGCCTTATCCATGCAGTCCTGCAGGTGCTGGTAGAAGGCATTTGTAAGTGATTCAGCGGCTTGAGTACTGTTTTCCGCTCGGGGCCTTAAAGGAGACCACACTAGTCTTTAGAAGTGTGAAGTTGGCTTTTGAGAAGTTCTTTACTGTGGTCTTTTTTATTTCAGGTGGGGTGGGATGAGGACCTCCAGCGAGATTAGTTTGTGGTCTGATCTCACCAGTGAGGGGTACACCTCCGGTGTTGAACATTGTGCTCCCATGTTCGTGATGATGAGATCAAGTATGTTATCTCCTCTTGTGGGGATGGTGACTAGTTGTTCCATGGCATTTGAGTTTATGAATTCCAGGAACTTTTGGGCTAGGGTGTTTGGGCTTGAGTAGTGTTCCCAGTCTATATTAGGGTAATTGAAGTCACCTAGTATGATGGTGTTTGGTGATACATTTATCCCCTCTAGTGTTTTCAGGAAGGCCATGTGAGGTTCCTGAGTTTGTGAGGGTGGCCTGTAACATGCTACAATTTGCAGAGCAGTCTTGCCTATGGTTAATTGCACCTGGATGGTCTCCGATGCATCGTGCGTTGCCACCAGTCTTGAGGTGTGGGTGTCCTTGATGAATATGGATACCCCCTCCTTTCTTGGTATTGTCCAGATTTTGGGGCGGAGCATGATATGAGGTAAAACCTGATAGCGCTGGGGTGCTCTCAGGAGCCTTGAACCAGGTTTCTGTCACAGCACAGACATCGATGTTCTCCATACTGAGAAGGGCCTCGAGTGCGTGCATTTTGAGATTTAGACTTTTGGCATTGAGCAGCATTACCCTTAGTTTTTTTCCTTTTTTGTGCTGTAGGGTGGTAGGTTTAGACTTTAGGCCTTGCCTAAAAAAGCGATTATGGGTGTGGGAAGAGCCTTTGCCAATATCCGGAATCCCAGGGGTGACAGGTGCAAGCCGTCCCTTGCAAAGCAGCGTGGCTTGTCCAGCATGTCATCCCAGACAGACAGACACTGGATCCCCTTTGAATGACACCAGTGTTTAAGCCAATTGTTAAAGCTGATCATCTTATCTCTGTATTGTGGCATCATTCTTGGTGAAGGTAGGATACTGCTCAAGGTCAGGGTCATACCTGTCTGGGCTACATAATCAGAGAGCTCCTCAATGTCTCTTTTCATGTAGTCCAAGGAGGTACGTCTCAGGTCGTTTACACCAGCGTGGACAATGACTGAGTCATATTTGTACCTGCTGTTGAGAGACCTGAGTGCTTGCGTTATGTGGCGGATTCTAGCGCCTGACAGGCAGCTTACTGTGACCTTCTCCTTACTCAGTCTGGTGAGCGGGACATCAGTGTGTCTGACTATGGAGTCACCAATGACTAGTGTGTCTGGCATTGTGTTTGGCCTTAAGGGCTGTGACTGTTTGACACTCTGACTGTGAGGTCTATGTGTTGCAGGTGTTGTGTTCTGAGGTGGTGGTTGTTTGGGTGTCTGCTTTGGTGGCCTCTGCTGTTTTGGTAGATTTTTGATCAGAGCCTCCAGTATGTCTTTGTGTGTTTATGTGTATGATTTGAGGTTGTAATGGTAATATGTGAGACTGGGTCTATAGTGTGTGTGGTAACCTTCTCCTCCTGACTGGTCTTGCCAGTCCTATGTTGAGAGAGCTCAGCCTCCAGTTTGGCCGTATAGTTGCATCTCTCGCATGTATTTGTGTTTTGTGGGAGGAGGAGAGGGTTGTCTGTGTACATGAGGCAATTGTAACATTGCCTCAATATTCCCAGGTTTACCAGCTGAGCAGGAGAGGACACTAGCAACTGATCCCTCGACATGCTAGAAGGAATAGACAAAAACTTTAAAAAAGATTCCGGAGGACGTGGGTGACCGAGAAATGGGGGTTGCCTTTTTGGGGTACTATCTATGACAAGAGTGCCGTATCAAGGTAATAAGTACTGTAGGAGCAAGTGCTACGTTTAACAGAGAGAATAGTCTACTTGGAGTCAAGTAGAGATGATCTTTTTAATTATAGGATACGCTGATTAGATCAGTAGTATAGTTCGAGGAAGGTAGTTTTAAGGGAAAATTTGAAGAGTGGACTTTAGGTAGCCCGAATAGTTTAAACCTGTTTAACCTGCAGTAAATGACCCCACACAAGAGTGCTAGGTCAAGGACAGAAAATATGCAAGTTTTAAGAAAAAAACGATTTAAAATTAAGTGCAAACAGGAAATTCAGCAAACAGCTTTTGGTTGTGCTCTAAATACAGCTACTAATACAGAAATCAAGTTTAACAAGCCAGAAAATGCTCAAGCTAGGCAGCTATGCAGAAAAACTTAGCAAATAAACAGAGAAAAAATACTTAAAATCTCAAAAGTGGCTCCCTTCTTCTCTCAGCGTTTTTCCTCTTGGAGGGTGCTTCACCAACAGCCAACAAGCCTGAAAAGACGCTCAAACCACGAGGCAACTAGGTTTTAAGAGAGGAAGATGAAGGAGTTATGGAAATGACCCTAGTGGCCAATAAAACTACAGTTTCAAGTCAGTAACCACCTCTCCGGGGGCAGGGAAGCTGCTCAATGTTAGTCACTGCCACTGATGAACACAGAGACCCTCCTTCAGCCCAAGCAAAAATGGCCTCACAGAAACTTTCAAACAGTTCAGGAACAGCAAGCCTGTAACTGAACTTTTTTAACTCTCAGAAAAGTGGGAAAAAAGCAAGATTTTTTTTTGTTTTTGTTTTTACAGAGATAGCAGAGGTTCACAAGTAATATCAAGTTATAACAGTGCAGTAAATGACCCCACACAAGAGTGCTAGGTCAAGGACAGAAAATATGCAAGTTTTAAGAAAAAAACGATTTAAAATTAAGTGCAAACAGGAAATTCAGCAAACAGCTTTTGGTTGTGCTCTAAATACAGCTACTAATACAGAAATCAAGTTTAACAAGCCAGAAAATGCTCAAGCTAGGCAGCTATGCAGAAAAACTTAGCAAATAAACAGAGAAAAAATACTTAAAATCTCAAAAGTGGCTCCCTTCTTCTCTCAGCGTTTTTTCCTCTTGGAGGGTGCTTCACCAACAGCCAACAAGCCTGAAAAGACGCTCAAACCACGAGGCAACTAGGTTTTAAGAGAGGAAGATGAAGGAGTTATGGAAATGACCCCTAGTGGCCAATAAAACTACAGTTTCAAGTCAGTAACCACCTCTCCGGGGGGCAGGGAAGCTTCTCAATGTTAGTCACTGCCACTGATGAACACAGAGACCCTCCTTCAGCCCAAGCAAAAATGGCCTCACAGAAACTTTCAAACAGTTCAGGAACAGCAAGCCTGTAACTGAACTTTTTTAACTCTCAGAAAAGTGGGGAAAAAAGCAAGATTTTTTTTTTTTTTTGTTTTTGTTTTTTACAGAGATAGCAGAGGTTCACAAGTAATATCAAGTTATAACAGTGCAGTAAATGACCCCACACAAGAGTGCTAGGTCAAGGACAGAAAATATGCAAGTTTTAAGAAAAAAACGATTTAAAATTAATATCCCATAGTACTCAAACTCTAAATTTCACCAGTGTTTAAGAACTGTATTCTAAAGAAAAAAAAATGACAGTGTAATAAATTTCAGATCTGAACAATAATTCAACCACTGCCAAACTGTACGGCTTTTACTACATGTAAACACGTGTTCTGCATGTTGCATCTCATTCGGTTTGTAGCAT
>NC_056734.1:151311192-151328692 GCF_019279795.1 Protopterus annectens
AAAGACATCTTTTTTTGCAGCGGGCAATCCTCTCACTCATGTCCCCATGCTTGCACCAACATATGATAAGGGCATAATCCCCAGCCCTGGGAATTGTGCAGTCTCAGACACCTGTCAGTCAACGGCCTAGTCAGTCATAAATGTTTGACTAAACAGCTGTTGACCAAACATGTATATGTATATATATATATATATATATATATATATATATATATATATATATATATAAATACTTTTTGGACTGGTATGTGTTTGCTTGCTTATTTTCAGAAAAGCTAAAATACCACTCTAGTGATGTGTGCAGTGATGAATTAAAAGGTGGGACATTCAAAAGATGTGTTTTCAGGCAAGTTATTCAGCATTTAGAACTGACGTTGTTCCAATGACCTTTAGACAAAAAATCTGACAATAATGGACTAAGGACTTTGTCAGAATGTGTTAAGCTCAAAACAGTAACACAGAGAGCTTTTCAGCCAGCCTCATGTCTTGGCAATCCTGTCAATCTAGTCAAAAGACAAAATGGATTTTTCAACATTTATTACTTAAATAAAAAAATAAAAAAAGTGACTATACAGTATTCCTTAAATTTTACGCGTGCACACACACACACACACACACACACACACACACACACACACACACACACACACACACACACACACACACACAAATATTTATATGTAGATAGACTTGCTGCTAATGCAGCAATATCATCATGATTGACTGCAGTTCAGAAATTACAGCTAGGGGAATAGTGCATGAGTAATCAATCCAGTAGGCTGATACCATCCCAAAGGAACAGCAACATACTGCAGTTAAAAATCAGTTTGCAAAGCATCCAGCCTGTCAAATCAAATAAAGAGTGGCCCAAGAAAAAGCAATTCTGAACCCCGTGAGGGATGCAGTATTAGTCAGCAGTGTGCTAAACCGGCACGTGAAGTGAAAAATAAACACATCAATATGAGGACAATAAGATACAGTCAAGCACAATGCACACGTCTGCTTTCCTCAGGGAAGACAGAACACAGGCCTGAAATGTGTGATATGGACATCACAAAAGTGTTTGTAAGTGTGTGCATGCGTGCACGTGAGTGTGTGTATGTGCATGCATGCGTGTGTGTGTGTTTGTGGTAAGGAATGAGTCAGTGTAAATACTCGTGCCTTAACAGAACCTACAAACTTACAACAAAAAGCATTCAACCCTCTACAGTTGACAGGCAACGTCTGAAATGAAACTACTTTTTTATTCTTAGAACAAATATCAGCGTTAGACAAGGTAACCATATAAGCAAAAGAAATAAATGCTTGCTCATTGATTTAGATCTTTTACTTATCAAGTCAAACAATAGGAGCTTGCCACATGGCATAATGGTATGCTGAGGAAGCACTAAATGGTATCCTTTCCCTTTTCTCTCTGGTATGATGTCATGTATGAGCATCTCAAGTTGATTCAGTAAACCATTCCTTGTAAATATAGTCTTTGAACTGCATGTTTTTTCTCTGACTTACAGAACTGCGGTCACAGCCCTCCAGGCCACAGGGAGTGCGAATTCACTAGTAAGAAATACACTGTTCATGAAAGGGTATGCAAGATCTGCATGGCACTCTTAGCCACTCACAAGGATGCAACAGTACCATCCTAACCTCTCTATTAGTCTTCAAACTATTTAAAGGTTTCCAACACTGCTAAAATATTTATATTCACGTTTGGTATTAAAGAATCCTCACAGCTTTTTACACATTATCTCAAATGACAATGCAACATTATTTCAATTTGGAATGAATACTCTAGGTTGACAAAACTGTCTCATATGGGCGAATTTGTACTTTAATATGCAATTATCATGCTATGCAAGGTACATAAAGGAGGTTGTACTTTTAAATGGTGAATACTACGTAAATACTATGTTACATGTGTTAAAAGATGAGTCAGTGAGTGAAGTATTCTGCTGTAAATAGAAGCACAATTTTATTTATTGTATTTTACAAGATTATGTGTGGATAAACATCTGAAGAACTGCTTACTTTCTTTGATGTCAGAGCTCCAGCTATTCTTTTCCTTTTGGGGAATTGAATGTCCACAAATATAATGGAACTCCATCACTCAGAACCATTGTCGTCTTCTTCTTTTGGCTTTTCCCACTTAGGGGTCACCACAGCGGATCACCTGTCTGCTCATGATTGGCAGTAGAGTTTTACAGTGTGGAATTGCCAGCCCGGTGCCCAACCTTCCACAGAAGGCATACGCACACAATCACGCCTTGGGACAATTTAGAGTGTCCAATCCATCTACAGCATGTCTTTGGGATGTGGGAGGAATCAGAACCATCATTTAGGGTAAAAGGCAGATTACAAAGCTGCTAGCTATACTTACAGAAAGTAAACCATGGATGTAACACAGGCACTACCATCATCTGTCACAGTCAGGTGACTTTTTTTAAATAAAACTAAGAAAGCCATCAAAATTAACAATATAAATGAATGTACCACAATAACACATAACGTCAACAAAGGTATTTCTGTTTTTATAACAAAGAATATTACCATCAAGTGTGCTGCATGGCTTTGGGCGACAAGGTGGCTCAAAGTTATATAAATTGCTATTTGGGAAAATAATTTTTTTTATCAGTGCAAGTATTTATTAACATATTACAGAGGATTTTTCTTTTGTTTTATGATAGGGTTCCCTGTAGACATTATATAATTTTAATGAGCAGATATCTGCCACTTGTAAATTAATCACCACTAATCAACATCTTAGCTATGACTATTTTTAACACAAACAATGAAATGGAATTTGGTGTTCCACTGCTCCTGAAAAAGGCAAAAATGAATACTTTAATGCACACAAATAGTGTGTATCTGCAGTATTTATAAAAATACTATTGTATCCTAGATGGCAAGGATGAGTCATTTGATTATATGGAACAGGAACACGAGAATATCACTGAGAGTTTCTGATGAATTTGCACCAAGAAGCTACTCTAATAATAGTGTATGTACCACATGAAAGAAGACAGGAATGTGCCACTTGGTGAGTTTACTTGTACAGCCAGTAGAGTTACATATCACAGAGGACTTAAAGGCCACATACAATGCCATATCAAATAACAGTCAGTGGTAATAAGCCAAGTTTTATATTAAATAGAATACCAAAGTAAAACCATAAAAGAAAGCAAAGTAATGTTAAAAACATGTTGGCACATTTCCTTGTTGTCATTACTTAACACAGAAATATTTCAGAAAAGAAATTAGAGCCACTGAGATCACACCCGCAGTGCAAGGCTGTAATGGCTTCCACACTTTTAGGCCAGCTACTACACAGACAGGGACTAAAGGTGGAGGTATCTCAATTTACATCATAAATAAATATACCTCAAGCTTGGTCAAACACGGCAATGCACCTGAGCTTCTCCATGTTGAAATCACCACAGGCAAAATCTCATACCATTTCCTTGCAAGATAAATGCCCCATCTATGACCCAGGAAACCCGTAACTTATATTTAAACTTATTGGAAGCAATCGCCATTCAACCCAATACCTTATTCATGGTCAATTTTAATTACACCACTATTAACTGGGAATCTTATACGACACCAAATATACAGGCACAGTTTCCTGGATTTTGTGAACACAAACTCATGGACAAGACTGTCAATACACTAACCAGGGTCTCACTAATATAGGAGAGTGGTGCACACCCCTTAATGTAATGTCTTCTCTGGTAAGGTCCAACCACAAAATGGTCTCCTTTGAAGTAAAAATAAAATTTGGAGCCCCACCTAACCGTGGAATAATCAGGAACAACTTTAAGCTTAACTTCTTACTATTAAGTGATAACCTGGCAAAATTTCAAGACCCCATAAAGCCTGAGAACACTGCCGCATATGCAGAACTTTTCAAAGAAACCTTATACAAGCATGTTAACAGCTGCATAGAGGCAGCTGTACTCACCTGGATTAAGTAGAAAAACAATCCATCCTGGTGGAATCACAACATCAAAAGGCTGTATGACAGAAGGAAGAAAATCATGGCAAAAATTAGAAGGTGCAGTACCCAGCAGGATTAAAGCAGTCTCATCAAGTAAATAAACAACTCAGAGGACAAATAAAGTATACCAAAGCCACATCTGAGGTGAATTTGGCTTCCAAATCCAAGGACAGCCACAAAGCTTTCTTTAGTTATGTCTGCAATATCAAAGGTTGTTTGCACACAATTGTGTGTAGAGCTCATCATTAATGGAGCCACCTATATGGAGCTAGAAGGTGTAGTAAACCTACTGGTTGACAAATTCAGTTCCAACTGTACCTCTTTCTCCCCCTCAACCTTCCCTCAGGAAATACCAGCAAATATAACTCCCCCTGCTATCACTAGGGAACAGATCATTAATGCTCACTCTAAGGTCAAGAACACTGCATCAGTGGGCCCACACAATATCCCAGTACATCTTCTAAATAGCAGGAAACACGAGCTGTTAGGCCCTCTGGAATTGCTATTTAACTGTATCCTCCAAACAGCCTTTATGACTCATGAATGGAGACCAGCAACAGTCATCCTTCTGCACAAATATGGGCCATCTACGGACCGTGGAAACTACAAACCCAAAAGTCTCACTAGCCTCATAGGCAAAGTCATGGAAAGAATTATCATTTAAATGATCAGTAATGACATAGGAAACCTCCAGACACTGGGTCCAACCCAATTTGTACTCAATCTGGTGGACTTCTTTGAGAAAGTCACCAAAGCAATGGATAAGGGCAAAATGGTTCACACTGCCTACCTTGACCTGCAAAGGCATTTGACAAATTAGAAATGACAAACAAAACCACTACCTTTCTCTGCAAAAGAAGCACAGTTCTAACCCTCAAAAATTCTAGGCAGTGGTAAACAACATCCTGCAACCAGGCCGAACCTCCACCCCCCTCCCCCCAATATTGAAGGATCAAACTCCGACATAGCTTCTAATTTCAATAACTATTTTTCCTCCTGTATACTCAAGCTTATTAATAACACAAATCCCATCAACCTCCCACAATCACTCAAACCAGTCCCAGTGTCAACCATCCAGAAGCTTTTATCTAAGTTTAGGACCACCACCCTCGCTGATGACAACCTCCCAGCTAACTACCTTCAAGATGCATCCAAGGCCATCGTCTACCCCATTTCATTATTGATAAACAGATCCATCACTGAACACACAACCCCATCATTGTGGAAAATGTCCTACATCATTCCTCTCTCAAAGGTGGCCCCTCCACCAACCTCTCTAACTATCGGCCTATCGCAATCCTATCACTCCTTATCTAAGATACTTGAAATATGTATCCACCACCAACTCCTTACCCACCTTCTCACTAATAACCTACTATACAAAACCCAAGACGGCTTCCAACCATCACACAGCACCACCACTGCCCTAGTCAATTTCACCAACTCCATAAATTCACACGTGAATCAACGCCAGCTAGTCTCTGCCATCTTTCTAGACCTATCCAAAGCATTCAATACATTTCCCACAATAAACTCTTGACCTCCCTGTCGGAGCTCAGCATAGACAACCCCACCCTGCTCTGGTTAAAAGTTATCAAAATAAACACCTTCAATTAGTTAAATGGCATGATTCCCTATCCACACCTCTCCCATGTATCACTAGGCATTTCCCAGGGTTCCATTCTCGGCCCCTTTCTCTTATCTTTACAAACCAACTTTACTTAGCCACTACAATAGCTGAAATAGTGCAGTATGCTGATGACACAACCCTAATCTGCTCTGTTCCTAATCTCCAGTAGCACCAACAAAATACCCAGGAATCCTTCACAGACATAGAAAATTGGCTAAATAATTCTCAACTGATACTGAACCCAAACAAAACCCAATTCATACTATTCCATCAAAATAAGATTATTGACCCAATCACCTTTATCATATTTTCCCCAAACAGGACCCCAATCTCTCCAATCCCAGAGGCCAAGCTTCTAGGGATTACAATTGACCAACAGTTAAAATTCAAGAAACATATATCCCTATTAGCAAAGTCCACAAAAAGCTAGGGACCCTATACCACTGCAAAAAGTACTTTACCTCTGAATCAAGAATTGCTATAGCCAGAACTCATCTTTTAGCCACCTTACTGTATGCATGTCCAGTTCTAACAAATCTAAATAAAACTGACCTCAGTAAACTTTCAACTTGTTACCACAAAATCACTAGATTTGTAACCAGGTTCAAATCTCGTTCCCACCACCGTCATTACCTACTTGCCCTACAATGGCTCGAGTTCCCCAGTCTATTACATTTCCAACAAATCAACCTACCCCATAAAATACTTTGCTAACCAGAAAAAAACCCTGCCCTATCTGGACTACTAAACTTCTATACTTCAATTGGACATCTACGCTCCACCAATAAAGCCCTGATAGAAAAACTCCCATGCAGAAATAGCTCTGGTGAATCCCTCTTCCCTAACAAAGTTGCTAACAGCTGGAATAACCTTCCAACTGATATTAGACTACAAAATAATACTTTCACTTTCAAGAAACTGCTGAAATCATACCTTCTAACCAACAGACTTTGCAACTGCAATGCCCCGCCTTAAACCCTCACTATACAGCAACAATACTGCTCCCTTATGCCACTCCTCCTTTGTGACATGTTCAACATGTCACTCCCTTTAAAGTCTCATGAATTGTTGTTGTGTCTTTCGGCTTTTCCCGGTTAGGGGTCGCCACAGCAGAACTCCGGTCAGCTAATGATTGGTAGTTGATTTTTACGTGCCGATTTACCAGCCCTGACGCACAACCTTCAGTGAAGGTACGCCCATTTACGTATGTCTCCACGCAGAAGACACTCTAGCTGAGAATCAAACCAGACATTGTCTTACTGTGAGGCGACAATGCTGCTTGTAAATATGTAAATAGCTTACTCTTACTCTTTTACAATTACTCTTATTTTTCTATTATTATTACCTATCATCTACTTAGTTAATAGTCACATATCCAACTGTGTTATACTACTCATTGCAAAATTATTGGACCTTATATGTCAACATTTCTTCTGTAACAAGTTACTGTTTGCACTAAATGCTGTAACTGCTGTAATTGTGGAGCTTTTCTCCCCAGGCCTCCACTGATAACGGACACCTGATGTCCAGTTGGACAATCCCGGTCAACAAATGTCAAATAAAATAAATAAAATTAATTGGCTGTAGTGGCTGTAGTGTCAAATCAGTAAGCAAGACCAGGAAGTAAGCAGTACTGTAGTCTGTAACCTGAATATGTTGCTTTTGCTGTATGGTCTGAGTAGTGTTCTTAAATTTGTGTGCCTCAGTCAATATATAATTGTTATATCTGATAAACCCATGACTTCCAATAACTTGTGTAAGTAACAGTTTGTCATTTTCTATGGTGCCCTTACTGTATGATTTGAACTTCTGTACTGTTAACCCTATGGGAATTTCATCCAGCCAGCCAGCCAGAGTAAAAATTGCTAATTTATTTCTGTTTATTTTTAGCTTCAGCATGTACAGCAGGCATACTTTAATGAAAGTTATAAACCATATTTTTGACCAGTTATCTTCAACAAACAATAACTTCCATTAACTGGGCAGGTGCAGTGATCTGACAACTGTTTTCAGGCATGACCCCAGCCATTATGGCAGTACAATGAGTCATTGTCTACTGTTGATGGATTACACAAGTTGTTAGAAGTGTGCATTCAGGCTAAGAATACTTCTTAACTTCTTGATTGTTAACTGGGGTGGATGAGATAAACCTTGTGCACCCTTTTCATTTTTGGCTTTGGCTAAGGACCATAAATCTCAACCTTTTACAGCAAGAAATCTGGACAAAGGCCCCAAAATAGGGACAATTTTTAAATATTGATCTTACAAACTTAGGAAGTTGATAGAGTAACAGGTTTTGCATTAGCATGAATTTTCTGAAGGGTATGAAGTCTGAAACTCAAATGTCTGTCATTTTCGAACTTCAGTCTTTAATTAAATACCACTAATTTGCCAAAGAAAAACACAATTTTATGAAAAATGGACCAAAAATATGAGGCCAAAATCTGGATATTCTGAGAAAATCTGTACAGTTTAGAGGTATGCTAAGGGAAGAACTAAGATATAAATGGGTCTGTAAGATCAGCACAAAACACACAACAAATCAGACTAGAGTAACTACACCATAATACTATTTATTCATTCTGCACTGAATATCTGTAAATACAGATAGCAAGGTATAAAATGCATAACTCTGTACAGTAAATGTTGCATCTGTAATAGACTCTGGAGTGCATTATTTGAGTCCAATAGTTTATGAAAATATTTGCAAATGCAGCTGTGAAGCAAAAGAAATTATAGCTAGACAGACTAAATAATTATTCATACAGTGCAGTTACACATATAATCGCAGTGGGAGAATAAAATAGAAACACACATACAGATGTTTGAAACTATACCTCATCGCTGGGAAGGTTAGCTTAGACATGTCTTAATATGTGGATAGGAAAAGTAAATGCAGTCAGTCACAGTAGGGCAGAAGTTGCATTTACAGATACAGTGTGCTTAAAAGACAGGGATCTGAAATGAATGAGTTGAAAGAGTGAGAGAGAAAAAGAGAGAAAAGAAACAGAATTAGTAAAATAACTGCCATACCTTAGACTAGGAGAAACTTAAAAATTAAGGTGAGACCAGGAGTGAGCTTAGTAATTTATCAAGGAATGAGTCTATGTTAGTTTATTTACTGAAAAAGAGAAGTCATTGGATAACTATTTACTTGGTATATTCTCATCTTGCCTTTTTGCATAACTGATGTTTAGTGTATAGGGAGATGATAAATATTTCTATTCTGGCTCCAGATCAGTCACGAACATCAAGATTTACATTTTAATACAGATTCTTCTGTAATTCAGCTTATAAATTTGTGAGGGGAGGAAAGACCAGTGAAGTCCTCATGCAGGGAGTTTAACTCCCCGATATACTAATGTACTCATCTGTGAGATTGCTGCAGCTCGGAGACAAAGGAACTTCTCCCATGCAGAGACCTTCTTTGAAAAATAGTTCATTTTGGTACTCAGAAGCAATTGAAAAAGTAATTATTACAACCAATCATATTCTAAGGATGTGTGTTCCAAGAATAGGGCTTCGCTTATAAAAATGTCTCAAAGCCCAAGATTTGTCTACTTAGTGCACGGGGGGGGGGGGGTGACCACTCCTTCAGCACAGTAGTGCAGGTTGCACCAGTTTCCTTGGAAGCTGCATTGAGCACTGTGAATCCTTAAGCTAGTTACTGGTCTGTCTTCAGGGTTAAGAGATAGAGAGGTTTGTAATCTGTGATAAATCTGGGCATTGATTCATTTCCTAAGATCCCACACATGATGATTAAATGTCAATATAAGGTCAAGCCAGATTCCCAGATAATGGAATTCCTGCACTGTTTGTGTTAACATTCCATAGTGCTGCATATTTCTTAGTTAGAGCTACCTTACTCAGCTGCCCAGGGGTACTGAATAACACAGACTTTTTTTTTTGTTAGACCGATAATCCGTTGCTTGGCTACAAGCCAGTATTTTTCTCTGACCAATTCCTATTGAATAAAAATTCTGTAAGCAGCTGCAAGGACTGCAATCAGTAGTGGATACAAACAGCATTGGTTTATCCGTGAGGTTGTACTTGCTTTGTGTCTGATATGATAGTCTCCAAATCTTTGTGTTTTTTTTTCTTTCCCTGCATGATTTTAGACCATCCTAGCAGAATGTGTTACCTTTTGCTGTTTGACTTTTGATCATTTTCAGCTAAATTATGAAATATTATTTTTATGTGTTAGAATTGTTGTATAATATTTTACATTTTGAAATGTGATATTTTGATTTGTGTTTTTTTATTAATTGGTTTTGTCAAATGTTTGATAACATACCCCTTCACTGGCTTATTTAAATTCTACAAGGGTTGTTTTGATTTGTATTGTGATGAAGTTCTAGTTTTTTTAATATAAGGGTGAAAGTGCTTAATGCATGAATGGAATTCCTCATATACTTCTTGTTGTTAGTTGTGGTTATTTTTTGGAGATGGTTCATTTTTATCCCATTTTCACCCTTTTTATTGTTTTTCATTGTAGTTTCCTATTTGTTTGTCATGAGATTTATGCTTGGCATCCTAGGCTATAGATTCCTTTGCATTTTAGGCCTTGTACCTGTGGAATCTACTGCCTTGGTGGTTTAGGAGCTGTACTATTCCCTTCTGCTTTGGGAGCTATGAGGCTGAAATAAACCATGTGATGAACAGAAGGACATCGTGGAACCTGTGGCTGATAACTCAAATGCCTTTGGCATCAAATAACTGAACCCTGTCTCATGAAGGTGTGTGACCAGACCTTTATCATGAGAAAGGTGGATGAATGAGATTGTTTTCTGACAAAGATGGTCCACCATTGGTGCTGAACATTCTGGTGTTGCTTTTGGTGATGGGTACGTTGTATACTTCCTAGACACCATGGCGGTGAAAGTCAGGGGTTAATCTTTAGTGCTGTGGAACACTTTGAAATGCAGGTAGCACTGGAATGCCACAGATTCCAATATAATTAGTCACAGCAATGCCATGTTTCAGTAGGAAAGAAAATATCCCACAGGCTATGTACTGGTGTGTATTTCTTGCAACAGTTCCCTATCTAGGCATCTTTTCTTCTCCCTTGCTGTACGGATAGCTGGGTATGATTTCCTTTGTACAGCAGCACATGGATGTACATTCTGGAAAAGCTCCTGGTCTCCCTTTATTGGTCATCACATATGCCTGGTTGACTTATTTTGCCATGAACTAAGCAGTCAGTCATTTGGTCTGCAGTACTTCCTGTTGTCCACTGTCGGCTGAATGTATGTTTGGAAATATGTAAAACATGAATATCTGCACCTTTGTTCATCTGCATTCATCTAGCACAATAAAATTTTTGCAACTTAAGCCATTCTGAGAATGTTCATATCATTAAACATTGCCTAAATGTTAAATTAATTTACAATGCAACCACTAAAGTTCTTAATGCAGTTTCACCTCACAAATTACTTCTGACATAAATTGGGACAATTACTATCTAAAATATATCCAGGTTTCTTACAATGTTGTTGTTACATATATTGTTTTCTTAATACAGACATATTTTCAGTCAACTCCATACATTTGTCTTCTTCTCACTGTTATGTGCGTATTTACAATATATTTTGGAGCACTGAGCCACTGAAAGGCTGCATATTGTTAATATTAATGTTTACCAATGTGTAGATGGTCACTACTAGGGATGCAGGATTACTGTGGTATGTTTTAGACCATTTGCCATCCAGTGCAGCTTTAAGACTTTACTTTCTGTATCAGTAGCAGCACTAAGACCTCAACTCTGAAGAGTGGGCTTCATTTTTGCTGCACTTAGCTAACCTTCACATATCTTATTCA
Organism: Protopterus annectens; assembly: GCF_019279795.1. Classification (NCBI taxonomy): domain Eukaryota; kingdom Metazoa; phylum Chordata; order Ceratodontiformes; family Protopteridae; genus Protopterus; species Protopterus annectens. The sequence goes on from NC_056734.1 coordinate 151,322,631, forward strand.
GCACTTTGGAACTTAACTCATGCTCTGGATACATATATACTACTCTTATTCCTTATCAGCAAGCATGTGGTTGTAACAAGTTATTACTTTCTTGCAATCCATTTTACAAATTTATCACACACATGGCAGCAGTAGGCCGTTCATAGTTTATATTTAAGTAGTAGAATTCATGACAAGTTACTTTGCAGTAATGGATGCAGTGCATCATGAGTAACTGTGCAGAATTGATGTACAGTGTATCATGGCTAAATGTGCAACAGCAGCTCTGCAGTGCATCATGAATAACTGTGTAGTAACTGATGTGCAGAGCATCATGAGTAACAGTGCAGTAAATGATGTGCAGTGCATCATGAGTACATGTATAACTGACAAGTAACTGAGCAGTAACTGTTTTGTTATGCATCATGACTAACTGCACAATAACCCATGTGCAGTGCATCTTGAGTAACCATGCAACTGTTGTGCAATGCATTATGAGTAAGTGTATAACTGATGTGCAGTGTATCTTGAGTAACTGTGTAGCAACTGGTGTGCAGTACATTGTGCATAACTAGTCAGCAACTGGTGTGCAGTGCATCCTGCATAACTGTGCAGTAACTGATGTGTAGTGCTTCATGCATAACTGTGCAATAACTGGTGTGCTGTCCACATCCACTACTTTCAAACCTGTTAATTCATCAGGCTTTTTATATAGAAACTGTAAAAGTCCACCAGAATTATTATGTTGCATGACTGGGTCCATATCAGTTGTCTGTATAACATGTTTGTTGGAATGAATTCCAATGGAAAAAAAACTGTTCAAGTGCAGGCTATTGTATTTTAACAAAATAAGTGGAAAACAGAGTTTTTTGGCAAGGGGAGACAGGTATCACTTCATCCCCACACCCCAAACATCTGTAACTGTATAACTGATATCACAACATATTGGAAAAAGTTGAAATCTCTGTAAATCTACTGTTCAGCCATCTCACATTTCAGTACACTAAACAAGGACATTAACTGTTTGCAACTTTAACAGAATATGTATTCTTTGAAATGAGTACTTTCCTCATAAGGTTACATGAAATGAATTTCAGCATACAAATGTGCTTCACTTTGATTTTCCAGAAACAGTATAATGCATATCCACCTAGGAGCAGATACCACATTCATTGCTTATCTGTCAGTCACAGCCCTTAAGGCTAAACAACACACCTGATACACTTGTAATAGGTGACTCTATCGTCAGGCACACTGACGTCCCGCTCACCAGGCTGAACAAGGAGAAGGTCACGGTGAGCTTCCTGTCGGGCACTAGGATCCGCCACGTAACACAAGCACTCAGGTCACTCCAAGGCAAGTACAAATATGACTCAGTCATTGTCCATGCTGGTGTGAATGACCTGAGACGTACCTCCCTGGACTACATGAAAAGAGACATAGAGGAGCTCTCTGAGCATGTAGCCCAGGCCGGTATGACCCTGACCTTGAGTAGCATCTTACCCTCACCAAGAATGATGCCACAATATGAAGACAAGATGATCAATTTCAACAATTGGCTTAAGTATTGGTGTCATTCAAAGGGGATCCAATGCCTATCAGCCTGGGATGACATGCTCGACAAGCCACGATGCTTCACTAGGGACGGCTTGCACCTGTCACCCCTGGGCTTTCGGATATTGGCAAAGGCTCTTGCTACCCCCATAGTGCCTTTTTTAGGCAAGGCTCAAAAGACAAACCCACCTCCATAGGTATCACAAGGGATAAGAAACTAAGAGTAATGCTACTCAGTGCCAGAAGTCTAAACCTCAAGATGCACGCACTCAAAACTCTCCGTAGCATGGAGAACATTGATATCTGTGCAGTAACAGAAACAGGGTTCAAGGCTCCAGAGAGCACCCCAGCACTACCAGGTTATACCTCATACCATGCTTTTCGGCCCCAAAACTTGGACCGAACCACAAAAGGAGGGGGAGTATCAATATTCATCAAAGATACCCACACCTCCAGGTTGGTGGCGCAGCACGAAGCATCAGAGACTATCCATGTGCAACTAACAGTGGGTAAAACTGCCTTCCAGTTTATAGCCTGTTACAGACCACCCTCCCAAACCCAGGAACCCCACTCAGCCTTTCTGAGAACACTGGAAAATATGAAGGTCTCTCCAAACACCATTATATTCGGTGACTTCAACTACCCAGACATAGACTGGGAGCATTACTCTAGCTCCAACACCCTAGCCCAAAGGTTCCTAGAATTTATAAACTCAAGTGCTATGGAACAACTTCTTAAAACTCCCACAAGAGGGGAAAACATACTGGACCTGATCATCACCAACATGGGGACTCTATGCTCCAGACCAGAAGTGTATCCCTCATTGGTAAGATCAAACCATAAACTAATCTCACTGGATATTCACATCCCGACTCCACCCCCTGCCCTGAAAACCACAGTGAAAAACTTCTCTAAAGCAAATTTCACACTCCTCAAAACCGAGGTGGAATCCTTCAAAGCCCCCGGCCTGTGGAAAATACGGCCCAGACCGCAGAATCCTTTATAAACGCATTCTTTGAACACCTTCAGGAATGCATGGATCATGCAATCCCAAATAAAACCAAGACCCAATCCTCCAAAGGCAGACGTCCTGTCTGGTGGGCCCCAGCCATAAACAAACTATACAATAGAAGGAGGAAGCTACTACATGATAGAGCAAAATCCCAAAAAGGGAAGGCATCTCTGATCAGTATTAGCAAAAAACTACGGGCACTCATAAAATCGTCTAAGGCCAGCTTCGAGAGAAAAATTGCACAGGACACTAAGGATAATCACAAGGCTTTCTTTAGTTATGTTAGGAACCTGGGTGGGAATTCCCAGATATGCTCAGAATTAGTCCAAAATGACAAAAAATACACCAAACCCACAGACATTGCCAACATCCTAGCTGACAGGTTCAGCGCAAACTTCTCCCCCCCTCCCCACCAAAAGGGCAAATATCTATCCCAGCAGAGTGCTGCCCCCCTGACATCTCAAATGCTCAGGTAAGAGCTGCCCTCTCCAAAGCAAAAACACAGCATCAATGGGACCAGACGGTGTCCTGGGCTGCGTCCTACATGAACTCCAAGAAGAGCTAAACCCAAACATAAAACTCCTGTTCAATCTCAGCCTTACTACAGGATATGTACCCAAAGAGTGGCGTACAGCAACAGTGGTCCCTCCCACAAAGGTAGTGCCTCAACAGATCCTGGAAACTATCGCCCCATAAGCCTGATTAGCTTGATCTGCAAAGCTATGGAAAGGATCATCATGGATCTCATAAATAAAGATATTGGGGACCTACAGACACTGGATCCTACCCAGTTTGGCTTTGTTAAGGGCAGATCCTGTCTCTTAAACCTGGTTGATTTCTTTGAAACAGTCACCAAGGCCATTGACGAGGGGAAGGTGGTTCACACAGCCTACCTGGACCTCGCAAAAGCCTTCGATACAATACTCCACTCGGGCATTATAGATAAGCTCACCAGCTTAAATGTAAACCCCTATGTCACTAGATGGGTTGCAAACTGACTCAAGGAAAGAACCCACATGGTTAGAATTTCTGGAGCCATGTCAGACTCCAAACCAGTTACAAGTGGTGTCCCACAAGGCTCAGTCCTGGGACCTCTCTTGTTCTGTATATATTTCTCGGAGGTACAGGCCAACACGGAAGGACTGTGGCCAACCAAGTTCACAGATGACTGCAAACTGGGCGCCATAATCGACTCTCCAGCCGACACAAGCATCCTCCAGAAGGGCCTCATAAAAACAGACAACTGGTGCCAGAACCATGGCCTCAAGCTAAACGCCAAAAAGTGTATAGTCATCCCCTTTGGCAAAAACAAAGTGCCCACAAATTACCACATAGGTGGTAATCCATTAAGTACAGAAGAAGTAATTAGGGACCTGGGGCATACCTCTCAACCTGGAAACATCAGAAATCTGGACAAGGCCCATGAAAAATAGGTACAAATCTGTACGCTGATTAGCATACAATTTGCATACATGATTACACAACCCCGCCCACTCCAGCAGAATTATGGGATACCAAGTTTCAAACGCAAACTGAAGAACAGAACCAAAATATAACACCAGAGTCCCTCTGCGGCCATTCCAATGCCCCATTACCTGGCTTTGCATCAAATGTCAGTAATGGGTAAACTGAAATTAAAATCAACAGAAGTCAGAATGCACAGATACAGCTCCACAGAATTAAGTTAGTTATTGACTGCAGATATTATGGCTTTGCCTCTCAATCTGTTGCAGCAAGAAATCTAGACAAATCCACAGATAATACAGGGGTCTAAGCAAAGGCTCAGAAATACAGTGACACTTAAATACTGTTCTTTCAAACAGACTGTGCTGTGGACAGAACAACAAATTTTCCATAGCATAGCATGACTTTTCTGAAGGATGAAGTCTGAAAATCAAATGCAACGTCTGCTGCCTGCCATTATTTTCTGACTGCAGTTCATTCCTCAAAGATCTGCCACTGATTTTCCTGAAAACTACAATTTTATGAGAAACTGACTCATAGCAAAAAGTCAAAAGCTTAATTTCTTTCTGTAGTTTCAAATATGCACAAGCACCAAAATTAAACATTTCCCCCAGACCCCCACTAATCCCTTCAGCAGTATGTTTGCAAGTATGCACAAGCACCAAAATGAAACATTTCCCCCAGGGATCCATCCCCTCAATAGTTTCAAGTTTGTAAGAACTTCCCCCAGGGATCCATCCACTCAGTAGTTTCAAGTATGCACAAGCGAGCACCAAAATGAAACATTTCCTCCAGACCCCCACTAATCCCTTCAGCAGTATGTTTGCAAGTATGCACAAGCACCAAAATGAAACATTTCCCCCAGGGATCCATCCACTCAGTAGTTTCAAGTATGCACAAGCGAGCACCAAAATGAAACATTTCCTCCAGACCCCCACTAATCCCTTCAGCAGTATGTTTGCAAGTATGCACAAGCACCAAAATGAAACATTTCCCCCAGGGATCCATCCACTCAGTAGTTTCAAGTATGCACAAGCGAGCACCAAAATGAAACATTTCCTCCAGACCCCCACTAATCCCTTCAGCAGTATGTTTGCAAGTATGCACAAGCACCAAAATGAAACATTTCCCCCAGGGATCCATCCACTCAGTAGTTTCAAGTATGCACAAGCACCAAAATGAAACATTTCCCCCAGGGATCCATCCACTCAGTAGTTTCAAGTATGCACAAACACCAAAATGAAACATTTCCCCCATGGATCTGGAGGTGAAAATGAAAATGGAACAGAAAATGGCAGAGATGGAGGTTTTACAATCTTGCCCTGATTATTGGTAAGCAGTCCTAATAAAAGAGAATTTGCTGCCAACTGCAGGGCAAATTCACAGCTCAAAAGGTTTTTACACAGTATTGATGCAGAACTACTGGCAAACACAATGAATATATGAAAACCAGTTGGTTATTATGACCGATTAGCTTCCTCTCACTGAGCTGGGGCCCTAACAATTCTAATTTTACACTTAGCAAAGCGACCAGTATGCGAACATTCTATTTCCATTAATTCTGCTGTTACCCACTATGCACCACATCTTTTTCATAACCTAGGGGAGCAAAAAAGGGATTTAAGGACCAATTTTTTTTTCCTTAGGGTAAAGCCTTTTTCACTTCATTGGTTTCATGAATATTTGAAATTACTTATAATGTAGTACAATGCTCAAAACCACAGGATATGAGAACTGTACCAAGTCTGCAGCATTCATCATGGTTAGTATATTAATAGACACAAGGAGGTACAGAAAATATGCAACTCTGGTACACATTCCAAAGAGGTTCTTTCAAATAAAATTACCAATCTAGGGAAGAGGAAACTCAGCACGACTGCCCTATGTATGAAACATCACTTTCAGCACAGAAAATACCAGACAAACCTTTTTTTTTTTTTTTTGTGGCAGAGCGCCTCTCATCTCTTTAAGAAAACCTTTGTTTTTATTTTTTGTGGCAGAGCTCAGAATATAATTACAATCAGTTCATAAAGATGTTCTCAAAGTTAGACAA